>NC_058161.1:14613737-14632891 GCF_020080835.1 Cotesia glomerata
AGCCTGTCTTCATGAAGACGGCTTCCTTATCGGCTGTAAGATTCATGATGTTTTCAGAGTCATTCTTTAAGATAAACCTTTGAGTAGAAGTAAAAAGTTTTTAAGCAGGATCTTATTTTTCAGTAAAGATAAGCTTTTAGTAAGACCCAACTAAGACCAAGTCAACGCGGGTTCGAAGTCAAATTTTCCGTGAAAATTCTTATGTTTCCAACAAATCTCATTGGTTGAAAAGTACTTAAATTTTGACAATGAAGTTTTTATTCAAAAATTGTAAAAAGATGCAAGATGTACACAAATGTACCTTAGAAAATTGTAAGCCTCAAATTCAAGCCTCTAATCTCAACTAGAAAATTATTACCGCAAGATCAGAAGAAAATATGTCAAAAAAAGAGGAGGAAAAAGTACTAATTTTACCGCTGTAGAAAAAATATTTTCTACAATTTTCAAAAAATTATGCCCAAGTAATTGAAAATAAAAAGAGTTAATAACAACTGAGTGAAAAAAAAAGAAGCATGATTTCATCGCAACAGACTTTAATTCATCTAGTATAATTACTGAAAGGGTAAAATTAAATTTTTAATATGACTCTAAAATTAACAGCCACTTGATCAGTTTTTAATTAAATTTTACAAATAAATTAGTTTTAGAAAGTTTTTCTTGAAAATTGGACTTGTAGTTTTTCAAATTTTCTACATCCCAAGCGTCACAAAAAAAAATGTTAACTTTTTGGTAGATTTCACTCAACAAGAAGTTAAAAAATTAATAATTGTCAACTTAAATTTAACAAAACATTAACAAAAAAAAATTTGTGCCGCTTGGGATGTGAAATTTTTTCGTTAACTGCGTTTTATTTTGATTTTTTCAAAGAGAAACAATTAAAAATTGTTAGTTATCTGTTAATTTCATTTTTATGTTTTTAATACATAGTATGCCGAATTTATAATAATTTTTAAAAATATTGCAGCGAAACGCAGATCAACTCAAAAAACTTTGGTCAAATCTAAAAACAAAACAACGAAATGCGCTGACAACCGAAAAGCAACATCGCCTTGCAACTGCGGTCGGTCCATCAATTCCATATTCTGAAGTTGATCCTGATATTGCACTTATTGCCCCAAACTTAATTAAAACTGCACCGATTTTATTTTCTTCAAATATGTCTGAAGAAGAAGTTACTAGGACGTTTTCATCTTTTTTTCCTTCTGTAATTATTTTATTTTTAAAACTACCAAGATATTTGCAGTTCTGACTTTCTTATATATTGGTTAATCGTTCACTATTAATGAAATTATAAGAAATATTTTTTATCTAGCTAAGTGTAATGCTGTTGACTCAATGGAATGTGAAGAATACATAAGCCTTGAACAACTATTCCCAGATGATGAGAATGATGGCAATGATGATGAAGAATTACCATGTGAACCCTCATCGTCTATTGTTACTAAAAATCGTTGGTGAGAAATAGTTTTTATTAGCCATAATACTTAAAATATATATTTTAATTAATATTTTAAAATCATCTTAGCTCAACAATATAGGAAAAGAACTAAAGGGAAGAAAAATCCACCCAATGAAGACGAGAAATTCTATAGAAGCGAAAGGTTAAGAAAATAATAAAAGCAAGAAGAGAAATTATTTCAACTGAAATGTCAACATAAAGAAGAGATACATAATCTAACAATAGAACACCTGAAACAAAAATATAGAATTAGAGATTCGTGCAGCAACCGCTGCAGCTGAACTAAGTGAGTTAAATTTATTAAGACAACAAAAATAAGAATTACGGGCATGATTGACATGATTTTTCTGGATGTTTCTAGTTTATTATTAATTTTTATAATAAATAGCATAGAAATGTAAAGATAAAAATTTATCGTTAGTTTGAAAGATTTTATAAAGGTGATAGCAATTTTTAAAATACAAATAATTTTATACTGTACGTTAAAAAACTTTTAAGTACCAAGGGCTAACAGTATTTTAATTTTAAAGTGCATTTGAATGCAATTTTTAACTATATTAGAGTGTTAAGCCCGTAACTTTTTATTAAAGCATGTATTAAATTTTATATTAAATAAATTACTTTTTAATGTAATCAAACCAAAAATGTCAAAGGTTGAAAATAAAAATGGTTTTTTTATAAAAATTTTGTTTTATTAAAACACGTTCAAAAACTTTTCTTATAGATATATTTTTGAAAAAGTAATTACAAATGATATCTATTTAACGAAAGTTTAAATTTTTATAGAATCCATTATATTTACAATTCTGAATTTATTACATTTACAGTTCGAATTCAACTGAGATAAATTGTGACTTTAATTTATGATTACAAATTATCAAGAATACGTAGACAAGTATCCCAGTTAGTTCACGTTCAGAATATCTCATGTAAATTCGAGAATTTTGAAAAATTCGACTATCATGAGCGCTACCAGGCCATTCTGGAACAATATCTAAAAAATTCCATCCATGAGCCAACAATCGCCTACGAAATAATAAAAGTATCATATTATAAGTTATTCAGTCTGTAATGACTAGTGAAAATAAGAGAAATACTTACTTGTACATTCAGAGAAAAATAGCCCTTTCGATTTCTGTTGATTTCATTAATATTTTGAAGCATTGTATGAACTCATCGGATATAAGTGCAATCAATTGCTCCATCAACCCTGGTATTCCAATTGCTCCATTACCAAATCCCAAACGTTCAAAAGTCTCTGGTTTTCTAATTTTGCTGCTTGAGTTCGAGGCATTTTAATGTAATCATGAATTTCGCTTGCAAGTAAAATGCTCACCCGAAAACTATTCTGGAAACTGTTGGTTGGTGATACTGTCATGGTATCACCTAAAATGAGCTGTAAGAATAGTTTTATCAAAATATATATTTGTTTGAAAAATAAAAACGCTCTTTTCAGTGTTCTCTAAGTTAGCAAATAACTGTAAATAAGAAATAAATATTCTCAACTTGATTTATAATTACCTGAAAACTTGCAGTTGCATAAAATCGCAATCATAATAATTGAAAAATTGGTGGGATTGGTAATCCTCGTTTATTGACTTTAGTTAAATTTTGTTCTATAAGAGGTAATATTCCGAATTTAACATTATCCTTGTCAAATCTATATCTTTACTTGAATTCGATGTCTGAACAAAAATCAAAAGGATCTTGCACATCTCGAATATAACGTTTTGGAATACGTATGATTAAATCATCGTCGTCCAAATCAAAATTGATATCATTATTATCGTCGATGTCAATATTATATAACCCCAAAAAATTCATTATTTGAACCACTTTTTTCACTGTAAATACATTTAAGATTATCTCAAGTCAACTGAAATGATGACTTAGAAAAAAACTCTCTTATTTGGATGAAAAGTAAGGTTAAGGTATTTTATAAGACCGTCTTATTTGAATATGAATACATCAGAAATATCTAATGCTCAAGCTTGTCTTAAGTTAAAATTATGAATATTTATCCCAGCCACATGTCTTAGATAAGATCAAATTTTGAAGTATATCTTAAGAAAGCCGTATATGAATCTAAACGCTGCCTTAAGCTTGTGCTTAAGGTGCACTTACACTTAAGCCGGAACTATGAATACAGCTCTTACTGTAGTTCTTTCGCCCGGGAGTATTAAAATACTCGGTTTCAGCGCGGGAAAAGAATCATTTTAAATAAAAGAATTCTATTTAGACGTTATTTAATTTTGATCAAAATTATTTAGTTGGTTTCAATTTATTATTCAAGTTGACAAAATATTAAAAGCTTCAAAATATAAAATTGAGGTTTACAATGACGTGATCTTAGCAATCTAAACTCTCGGTGAGAAGCAGGCTGCTCACTCAATGCTTTTAGATGGGGACCGAATTTTGTCTTTGCAAAGATTCATTCATACCACTACAAAATTGAAATCACTATGTATCTATAGTTTTTTTTGTTAGTATAGAAAAATGTCAGCAGTTTTTAGGAAATTGAGAGCGCCCTCTATTGAGTAACGTGATTGGAGAGAATTTAGGCGCGGAAATTGGAACGAAATAATAAATTATTATTGGAATTATGATAACAAATAATAAAATATCAATAGAAGTCAGTTGAAAAATAAAAAATCATCAATAAAACAATAAATGAATAGTAAATACACCAAATAATAAATAATAATAAACAAACCCACTTACGCTCGAGGGCTTAAAATTTACTTAATGTGATATTTGGACGCAAGCTGAGATAACTCTGAGGGATACTGAAAGACTTGTCAACGTTCAGGCGCACGTTCGAATTTCTTGCTACCCGTGGGGATTTTTTTTATTTTTTTCAAAATAAATAATAAAATTAAAGTAATGTCAAAATTGTTTTCTTTCTTTTTTTTTTTTTTTTTTTTTTTAAAAAATAAATAAAAAAAATTTATAATTTGCAGAAAAAAAAACTAAGGAAAAAATTATTTTGGCTTTTATTATAAGTTGATAAGTCATTGATTAATAAATTACAAAAATAAAACATTTTTATTGTTTATAATAAATTAATAATAATAATAATAATAGTAATATATTTGATGATGTGTAGACTTAATGAGGAATTTATTTACATTTTTTTTCACAAAAGGAAATAAAAAAATGTGATTTCAATAATATACAAAAAATAATGATTTAATATTTAATTAATATAATATAAATATAATACAATATAAATGATATAATATAATAAAATATAATTTAATATAAAAATATAAAAAAATATAAAAAATATAAAAAAATATAAAAAAAATATAAAAATATAAAAAAAGTTATCAAACCGACATCGATAAAAGTACGCAGTCTCTAATTACTTCATTAGTTATAAATTTTATATAATTTCATTACTTTAATCCATTGCTTAAAAAATAATATCCCCTTATTTAGAAAGTTCCACAAACGAAGATAGGTCCCTCGATGAAAAGAAAATTTGTGTACATTTCTGAAAAACAAAAAAAAATACATATTACAGCAAATTGTTTTAAATATATGTAGATTGTATGAGTATGTAAATTTGAAACTTATCTTTTTCGGGTTTTCTTCTCAAAAAATATATAACAGCCGGGTAACTCCTGATGAATCATAAACTTCTTGGATGTAATTCTGTAATAACAAACATATTATTAAATTAAACAATATTTCATTGTAAAAAATTTCAGAATGTAGAATTATTTTTTAACAAACCATTGAACTCTATATCGCAATCTTGTCTGCTAGGATTTTTGGAATCGCTTTCATGATAATTTTGTAACTCTGTAAAAATTAAAAAATTAATATTAACTTTAGCAACAGTTTTTATCTTCGTAATATTTGAATACGTAATTATGTACATTTTCTATCTATTTTTTTAGATACCATTTAGCTGTTACATTTAGCTCTATTATTTAACTTGCTTTGTCTGCTTAAATTTCCACAGTCTTTTCAATCTTGATATTGTAATTCTGTAATTTAAAAAAAAATTTTTTATTTAGCAATAATTTAATTTCCAATTTGTAGATTCAAAAAATATTTTTGTACGTACCACTTGGCTTTTCCCATTAAATCTCTTATTTTAGCGGCGTTAGCTGATTTCGCTTCTTCGGATCCTAATTTACTATTAATTTTATTACATTCTCGACGTATTAATAAATCAACAAGCTTCTTAATAATTTCTCTGTTTAAATCTTTTGCACGATGTTCTTTACACTGATTCCAATTCACAGAAAAGAAACTTTCCAGAAATGTCTTGATGTTTCTGATGATATTTAGTTCATGTAATTGATTAGCATAACTTTCGTTGAAAATTTTAATTCCGTCGTTGATGTTGAGTCTCAATGCTGGTGAAATTTTTGGTATTCCTGGAGTTCTTTTCAAAAATACATGATTTGCAGTTAGGGCAACAATTTTTCTTGAGGTACTTAGCCATTGAATCTAGTATGGGGTCCGATATCTTCAAATCATTTGTTGAGTTGATTGCATCGTTGACAAGTTCTGGTTCGTTTAAATTAAAAAAGAAATTTAAATCTTCATTGTTGTCCTCCAGGTGTATTTGTGGTGGATCAAAGTCGTCGAAGATTGCTTTAGAATTTTCTGAGGCTTCGTTTGTAGATTCATTTTCCAATTCTTCAGTTATTTTTGCTGTTAATAAATCTTCCAATTCAATCATCGCTGGAAGGTCTTCATTTTCACAATTTGATCCTGGAGCACGAAATTTTGCAAAAGTTGTCAACAATGTATTTTTGAATGCACTGCAGAAGTGCAATGCGGTCAATGTATGATTGCATCCTTGCAAATTTTTAATCAAGCCGAACAGATTCTCCAAAGCATCTTGTGTGACTAATCGCAAATTGATGCTTTCAAGGCCTGCTTTTTCCAAAAGAAAACTGCATAAGCCTTTAGCTGCTTTGACATTATTTTTCAAGGCTGCTGGTGTAGGAGTGTCAATTTTTTTCTCAGTTCCGTCTTTCAATAATTTCACGTATCGGAAAGTATCTAAAGATTTTAAAACACCATTCCAATAGTCCCAATGATAGGAAGTTGACGTAACCGGAGCTCGAGATGACTGAATCTTCCTATCAACTCCACTAATTTTACTGCCGTTGAGAGAATCAAACAGTGTATCAAGTTCTTCAATAACGATACCAGTATCACACGCAGTCGGATATATTTCTGGATTCGATGAACCTATGGCATTGAGTTTTTGTGCTAGTCTGGAACTTAATACTTGGCCAGCTAAATCCACATTCATTTTAGATGTATTAGTTAAATAAATGTGGTCTTCTTTTAAATGACAATCAGGATCCGCATAATACAGCTGAACAACATCTTTCCAATAACCTCTTCTCCCATTGAATTCGATAATGTTGCCAGAGTATTCACTTCGATGCTTTGAAGGATTGTCTTTTGACCAGATTTCAATAGTACCACTGAAGTTGTTTCTTGAGGTTTTTATTAAATGAGAAATGTCAAAGAAAATATGAATTCTCAAAGGATGCTCCGGAAGTTTGAAGAAGCTGTTATCCCAACTTTCCAATGTTTCATCCGCAAGCATTTTAAAAGCTCCTCTGTTAGTAAAACCTTGATCACAGATTGTCGCAACTACTTTAAATCCAGTGTCGTTAATAAGTCGGATGATTTTTTTTATAAACGAATATAAAACAACTGTGCTCATTGGTCCCTTGGTAAAATGAAATGAAAGAGGTTGTCGACCTTTAAAATTTATCGACTGTAACATGAAAACGGTCACATGATCAGCCAATTCAGGTTTTACGTTTTCGCCATCATCATGATATCCAATTAAGGAGTCACTTCCTTCATAATACATCACTCGAGATTTGATTGTAGTTTCGTCCATGACCACACTACAATACAAGTCTTTTGGATCTAGACGCTTCGCTGCTTTGGATAGAGCTTCAAAAATTACGGGATTAATCCCAGGTTTCAATGAAATCTTTGAAAAAGCTCGTTTCAGCGTACTCTCACTTGGAAGCTGCATAAAATCAAGCAAGTAGCTATAACATTTGGGTGAACGCTTATAGATTCCAATTGCAAACAACATTTCTTGATGTGTATAACGTTCACCTCCTTTTTTCCGATTAACATTACGTCCATTTACATCCGATAATATTTGAAGTCCAGGGCTCCTATTAACGTTGCACGTACACTCTTTACTTTTAAGCATCTCTCGTAGCTTTTCGCACTCTTCAGTTAATACTTTGAGTTCGGATTGAAGTTTTTCACGGTACTTTGTCTCTTCAATGTAAACCCGAGACAATTTTTCCATTTCAGGCGTCATGGTTGTATTCTCATCTCGTACATTCTCCACAACTTTCTTGACTGTTATGTACTTAGTTGCAACTAAAAAACAGACAGTTAAGATTAGTAAAGAAAGTCCGAGAAACAGCAATTAAATTAAAATAAGATTAGAAAATCAGTTAACAATTATGAAAATATATCAATAATCTATAACACTGTTTTGTAATTTTTTAAATCAGGTACCGCGGTATGATAATGTGAGGGATTGAAAAAAAACCGCGCATCATTGTGTGCGCGACTCAACCCCTTCATTTGAAAAAGGAAAGGAGGTATTGCCGCAAGAAAAAGACGGCATTAGATTATGCCTAGTGGTTTCTTTCTCGCGCACTAGTACTACCTCTCTTTACAGACTATCGTTCACTTACTTCCACTCACGTAAAATATCGAAAGTCACTAACTTCAAGCATTTCTTATAAAAAAATGAATACCGCTTGTTTGTGTTATTTTTGATAAGAAATACTTGTTATAACTTCATTTGAATATTCTCAGTTTTTCAAAACAATAAAAATCCTAAAAAGTATGGTAGTCATTCAATAAAATACATGATAGATGTACGATTTTAAATTGCTAATATTTTGAAAATTAGCACCGCAAGGCCTATTAAAAAAAATTAATTTATATAGAGGACTCTTAAAAGTACGCGTATTAAAAAATTGAAAAATATTGTAAAAAGTAATTTTGCACAGACCTCCTTAAAAGATTAAATAATGCAGAGGAGGTCCATACCAAATTTTTGGGAAATAAGTTCAATTAGACTTATGACAAAAAAAAACCGGTTTAAAAATGTCAGTTCCAACTGGACCTCGCAAACTTACATAAAAATTAATAAAAATTAAGCCTTACTGATATTCTATGGTGTATAAAAAGTACACAACAGAATAAATTTAGTATCGCGACTGATAGAAAAAAACAACATTTAAAATTATTGAAGTATAAATTACTCAATAGATATGCTTAAATCTTAAAAAGGTGAAAAGATAAAAAAATTCACTTAAATTTAATTATTTTATTTTTTACAAAAGTTATAAATATACAATTCTTAAAATTACATTTCTTTTTATTCTCTGTAGTCAAAAAATTAAAATACTGATGCTAGTTCATATCCTAATAAATCCTATAATGTTACGAATTGATAGCCTAATAAATAATTTTTATTTAACCAATTCATAACCTTATGAGATGTTATGTTGAAAAAAAAATTAATTATTAATTTAAGAAATAGGCTCAAATAGTAATTAGAGTTTAGAGATAGCTGAATAATAATAAAAAGTCAAGAATAACGCTTCAAATCGCAAAAATTCGAGATAACCAAAATAAACACACGTAATCGCAATAATAGTGGCCACAAGAATGGCGGATTGTTATTTTCCGGTTGTGGATTTCGAATATTATTATTATTAGAAGTGCTGCCATATTTCAGAAATAAATATAGGGAAAATTTCATTTTCTTAAGTTGTAGTCCTTCGTCTTTGCAAATGCCAAAATTGGGTATGGTGGGGGTCAGAAGTGAACAGCCCCTGGTGAGAAGTGTCGTTACATAGTTTTTCCGAAGAGCTTCAAACTCCGTTCTTCTCCCACCATAACTCCCATACATATATCCGCTCTTGTACATATATAAGTACACATATTTCTACTACATATAAATGATTTTCACACACTAATATATAATATTTTCTATTATATTCACATATATTTATTTATAAATTATATATATTGCAGTGCATTAATATTCGTATTTTACAAATTAGATTAAGCTTATTACTATTTCTATCAATCTATAATCTATTAAAACTATGAAATAGTTAAATTGTTAATGTAAGAGATAAATATCATTTAATAATATTATTTTATATAATCTTATTCTTTTAACATTAATTAATAATTATTTATAAGTTGGATACAGGATATAAATTTTTAATTTAATTTTTATATATTTCATTGCAATATTATATTAAAGCAAGTTTAACAAAATGTTATTTAACGATCTTATTTTTTTGTTACGTTATTATTTAGCCGTTGAAACAAGGGATCATAGAATTTTTCTCACACGTGTCTTTTATGGCTTTTCCTCAGAATCTCAAGTACCTAAGGTTTCTCAGAACTCAACTACAATGCCCCTTTGTACTCGATAATAGCTTATATTTATTTGAAACAAAATATACTCTATATAATAAATATTCTACGATACAGAACCTAAACTTTCTAATTTGGATAGTGTTCACTATTTAAATTATGAATTAATAAAATAATTTAATATAATCTAAATTACATTTAAATTTGCACTGGCTGGTAGCGTCACCTTCTGGATGCATCTAGAGGCATTACATATGTTACTTGGGATGCAATAGTATACGTTAGCGCGCAAGCTGCGTGTGAACTGCTGGTATGGAATTATCTATATTTTCATGCTTATGATATATTCAACTAATCACGTTACGAATAGTTTGCTTACATGATATATTTTCATATTTTTCAATTTAAATTAAAATTATAAAAAAATAATAATAAATAAAAAAAAATAATAATAAAAATAAAAATAAATAAGAGTGGATTGGAATGGTCGCAACAGAAATTGTATTTAAAAAAGTTAATAGTATTTATCCACTTATTCAATTACATACATAAACAATAGTTAGCGTCTAGTTAGAATTAGTCAGGTCACAATCGATATCGATAATCATAATAACCTATATAATAATAATAATTGCACAATCACGCCACAGCTATGGCGTCCAGAAAGGCAGGAGAATTTGAGTGTGATGAGCGAGATTATGTATTGGAGAGAGGGAAAAAGTTTCCCGCTCCGACGACTAGCGCTTTCGTAGGTTTAGTTAAACCTCTGGCCGATGGCGGCAGAATCGCCACAATTACTATATAGTGCGGTATGTACAGATATAATATAAAATTTACTCTATATTCAGTTTCGCCTCCATATTAAAATTATCCGAAACTTCGATACCGTTTATTGTTTGAAATGTTTCAACGAGTATAATCATTGAAAATGCTTGTTCAAATACAAGAAAGATGTTTGCCATCATCGCATCCTGAGAAGGTGATTTTTATTTGATTAATATATATGTTAAGGGAGGTATTGCGGCAAGAAAAAAGACACCAATAGGTTATGGCTATTGGTTTCTTTCTCACGCACTAGTACTGCCTTTCTTTACAGACTATCGCTCACTTCCACTCAAGTAAAATATCGAAAGTCGCTAACTTCAAACATTTCTTATAAAAAAATGAATACCGCTCGTTTGTGTTATTTTTGATAAAAAATACTTTTTATAACTTCAATTAAATATTCTTAGTTTTTCAAAAATCCTAAGAAAAGTATGGTTGTTATTCAATAAAATGTTCACTCTAACTACGGTCAGGATAGGGAATACATGTTAAATGTACGATTTATAATTGCTAACATTTCGAAAATTAGCACCACAAGGACTATTAAAAAAATTTATTCGTATGGAGGACACTTCAAAAGTACACAGTATTAAAAAGTATTAAAAATTGAAGAATATTGTAAGAAAAGTGATTTTTGCACAATACCTCCTTAACTAAAAACATGACACTGAAGTTCACGTCTAAAAATTTTTGATTTTTTATTTATTAAATTACAACTAAAAGATATTTATAAAAAATTGCACTTATAGTTTTTCAAGTTTTTTACATGTGGAATTTTTTTTTCAATTGTTCAATTGAAATTTTTTCAATCAAAAATTTGTAAAAATTTTGAAATGTCGGCTAACTTTATTTACATCTAAAAACTCATTGGACTAATTGAACCAACATAATTCAAAATGTTACAGCCTGATATCTGTAATGATAATGAACAAACTATCAAATTCAATGAAATTGTTGATTTACTAGTTGCGGCTGGATATTTTAGAGCAAGAATTAAAGGATTATCAAACTTCGACAAAGTTTGTTAAACTGAAAGAATCTTTTTTTTAAATATTTCATTAATTTATTATTTTTCAGGTTATTGGTGGTATTACTTGGTGTATTGAATCATGTAATTTTGACGTAAATGTCAATTTTTTATTTCATGAAAATCTCTCAATAGGACAAAAAATGTAAGTTATTTTTGTATTTTTTGAAATCAAAATTGATCTGTTTTTGTTTTTTTCTTTTTCTTTTCAGTGCTTTAACGGAAAAAATTGTCTGTAAGTTATTAGAAATGAGCTGTCCTTTTTATAATAGAACCTCATCAAGTTCAAGGATTAGATTATATACATATATTTCCTGTCATTCAGGTATACCTTAATTATTTCTATTACCTATCTCTTCCTGGTATTTATTGTATTTCGTTCTAGTGGCTTGTAAAAAAATCAATAGAGACAAGAAAAGAATCCGCTGGTTTTGTACGGCTCTTATCTCACCGTCAATTTTATAAAACTCGTAATGTGTTAAATAAAAAAATTTCATAATTCATGTAATTCTAAAGAGTACAATGATTTTAATATTAAAATTATCAAAAATATTTATGAACCACGAAGACGATTAAAAAAAGATTTACCGTTACTGGCTCAAGTTCCGAAATTGAAAAGCACCATATTAGAATATGGAACTCTTTTATTTCCAAGTACGGCGTATAAAAATCTAAATCATTTTGAAGTAGATAATAATAAAATCAAAATTAAAACAATATCAACACCAATTGTTGAAGATGAATCTTCAAAATTATCGGAAACTATAGTCTGTATAGACAAAAATCAAATGGGTAGTATTGTAAGTTCTCAAATTAATCAAGAAATGGAAACTGTTGGACGTAATTTTACACCATTAATCGATAGAAAGGTATTCTATAGCTTAATACATTTCATTAATATAATAGTTGTAACTGACAGAGTTTGATACAGGACACTGACAGCGATGCTAATTTATATGAAGCACTGATAAAAAAAAAAATGAGTTGGTTGAACCAAGTACAAAAAGTTAAGCACGATCAAAGCGAATTACTTCAAAAAATTTCCAGGTTAATTGAAAGAATAGAAAAGATTTCTGAAAATCAATCTAAAATAGAAAATAATACTTCTCAACTAACAAACTTGAAAAATTTTGATAATAAAAAGGTATTAATTGAAATAATTATTTTTATATTACTATTTTGAAAACTCTTTATTACAGCGTAATAGAAAAACTTGAACAGTTGATTGCAGGTTCACATGAGCTTAAAAGATCAAGAAACCAAATTTCGTGAACAATGCAAAAAAGATCTAACTTATCTGCAAATAATTTGTGATACAGTTGAAAATTCTGCATCAGTAACAAAACAAAGTCATTATAAAGAGTATGATGAATTTAAATTGTCAATTAATAAAATTAGATTAACTCTAGCAAAAAATCGTGCTTGGTATTACTAACTCGTCAACTGGATGATGTGCCTCGTAGATTTGAATTGACGCAGTACCAGCGTCGGTTTATGGAACTATACAATCAAGGTAAGAAAGAAAGAAGTATTCATCTAACTAAAAATTAGTTCGAAGGATCTCTACTTCTCAAAACTGAAAGTAAATCGATACTTCAATTTATTTTTCATGCCAAAAGTTAAAAAGTTAAATATTCAAAGGCATGCTATCAGATATTTCAATTCAATTTTTATGTTTAGGCAGTTATACTTCTCAATGAGTTTAAAAATCTAAATATGATATCGTTAAAAATGTTTTTACATCAATTTCACAAATATTGATGATAGTTAAACTTGATATTCTTTCAGTTTCAGCAAAAACATAAGGGAAACAAAACAGTATTATACGTTGTATAACACATTAGACGATAGTAAACTTTATTTAAATAAAGAATTGTCTCTGCTGAATTCGATTCAAGATAATTACCTAAGGTAACAATTATATATTACATATTCAGCGTAGTTTGTAATCTTATTGATTTACCAAATGCGTCTTTTTTCAACCAGAGCTATTTCATCAAGTAGAAGAGAACAGTTTTTAAAACAATTTGAAATAATTATTAAAGATGTCCAGAAAAATAAAGAAAAGGTAATAAACATTTCTTAAAATGTATAAACTTCAGAGTTCTAATAAGTATTTTCTGTCCTCCGAACAGAAAGCGCCAACTTCCGGGCCGCTGCGCTCAACGAAGTTGCCGCTTTCTGGCTCTGTTGAACAGAAAATAGTATAGCTGATTTGGCCAGTAGTGAGAAAGCCTCAGATTACATGTTTGTCGACCTCAGCTTCGCTTCGGCCGACAATTACTTGTAATCTGAGACATTTCTCACTTTACTGGCCTAGGGTAACGTAACACATACTATATATCATACATTAGGCACGAAAATTAAGGAATATAAAAAACTCAAATTATTAGATAATTTCTAAAGAACTGTAAATTTGACAAAAAGTTTAGAAAATCTAAAAGTTCCCGACTCATAACACTCATTTAATTTTTAAGAATAAAAAGTATACTCTTTTGCTGAACATTTAAGAATGTTTTTTCATTAAACTTATATGACTAGTAATAATTCAGAATTTTGAAAATATCAAAACGTAATATTTTCTTCTTTTATTCTAGTATTTTAATTAAATTATATATAAATTTATTTTGTGGTATTTTTCTTAAAATGATATAATTTTAAAACAGGTAGAAAAAAAATGTGTCAAAGAGAAAAATAGACAGTATAATCTTAGTCAACAATTCGTGGTTTTGATGGAGCAACAACGAAAATATATAACGGCAGTCCAACAATTAACTTTTGAATGTCGCAGAAATGAATTTTTTACTTGATCAACTTCGAATCATGTAAACTTTTAGAAAATGAAAAAATTATAATTTGAAAAATTTATATTACAATAAGGTATAGATAAATCAAAAAATCTTAAAAGTTTGGAAAATCTAAAAAGTCCACTCTCATAATCTTCATTTTCCACAATAAAATTGATTAAAATAAAATACAAAAACAACATAATAAAAACAGAAAACTCTGCTATGGTTTAGTGGCGCCATAATTCTGAGGTGAGGAAAAAATACTATAATAAAATGTATACATGGATGTATAAATACACAATCGTATCTTAGCTTTTTATAAATAATGATTAAACGACAGTGAATTGAACGCTCATATTAATTGAGAAAGTCCGCAGTGTGTTACTTTAGATGATAAAAAAAAAATTATTCCGGTAAGGTAAAAGCCCCAATATATGATCATATACTGGTACGTGATCATCTATTGGGGCTTGGGGCTTTTACCTTACAATAATTTTTTCGACCAATTTCCCTGCCACATATACGGCTCCATAAGCACAGACACTTGGACGTACAGGAAAAATTATTTTTAATGTTATCATTTACTATGTTAAACAAAATAATTGTTATCGAAATATATTTGATGTGCCCGGCAGATTATTTCAATTCTTGATATACAATCGTGGACATTAATAACAGTTGGTTTCTGGCGTATGGGATATGATGGCCGAGGCGTAGCCGAGGCCATCATGTCACATACGTCACGGCATCCAACATTCTGGACGTGGGTTGTATACTATTTTTCTTGCTCTCCAGCTGAAAGTACGTAACCCCGTGGAAGGGATTCTGCAAAATCGGGGCGAAGCCGAAGTTTTGCCAGGCACCTGGGGGGCGCCGCCCGACTTTTGCAAAGCCGAGGCTTTGCTGGTTGAAGTGACATAAAAAGTAAAATTAATAATTAAAAAAAAAAAAATTTAATTAAATCAAATTAAAAATTTAAAAAAAATTTTTAAAATTAAATTAAAAATAATTAAAAAAATAGTATATTACACACCTAGGGAAGTAAAGTAAGAAATGTCTCAGATCACATGTAATTGTCGGCCGAGGCGAAGCCGAGGTTGACAAACATGTGATCTGAGGCTTTCTTATTTACTTCCCGAGGAGTGTATACTATTTTTTTGTCCGACGAAGGCGGAAAGCGGCAACTTTGTTTAGCGCAGCGGGACGAAAGTTGCCACTTTCCGCCCGGAGGGCAAAAAAATAAGTTATTTTAAAGTTTACTAACAACTGCTCTAATTAAGAGTGATAACATGCACAAAACTCGTCACAAATATTTAAACTCGTTCTAACAACAGAATTTATTTTTTTGAGTTGATGAAAAATTAGTTTTTAATTAGTAATCGACGGCTAAGAAAGATTGAAATTAAATTATTAGAAGCTTGTCGAGTACATGTACTATACGTAACATTAATTTATCCCTGTTCGTGTTGCTTTTGTATTATTGGAAATGAGCATTTTTGGACATTTGAATAAATGGATATGGAAATTTCTCAAAATGGACATTTGATTTTTGGAAATAATAAAAAAAGTACGTCATTAAAATTAAACATTAATATTAATGGGCATTAATAAAAAAGAGAATAATTATAGATGTACAACTGCACTGATGGCCAACTTAAAACAATGAAACTCTATTTTCGAAAAATTTTATGTCCTGTGAGGTTACTAGATTCGCTGATGATGACACCTCGTGGACAAGTGGGTTGTTTATTGTCACGCGGAATTTTATTTTTATAATTTAATTTGAAATATACTTAAAATGACTGATTGAGATTGTGTGGCAAGGTATGATTTTAAATGATAAGAGTTCAATTGAACTTAATGTTGATGTTTATTTAGGAAATCGGAGAGAGATGGAGTGAATAGTTAGCAGCCTTCCCGGGGAGAAGTGAAGTCACAAAGTTCCCTCAACTCTGACTGCTCAGCTTCTCAATGCGTTCTCCAACTCATGCAGTTACATCGTATACAACCTATACTATTAAGCTAGAACTCACTCCCTTATACATAGTGCGTAATATACTATTCTTACATGTACTTATATATAAACTTTGTATTTATATATGCTAACACTTTGGTTATTTGCGGCTGCGGCCGGCTTACTATTATTCATGTACCTCAGTATTTACCTGGCTTTAAATTCAGCACAGCGACTTAGGGGAAAGTCCTCGCAGAAAACCCTGGTCGAGGTACAGACAGTTGTAATAATAATATAATAATATCAGATCGTTGTTAACAATGATTATCCTTATCTATTATTTAAGTTATTATTTAATTAACATATATTCATATTAGAATCAATTAACGTGTTATAATTTTAAAAGGCTTTTTAAGGTATTATCTGCTCAATAAATTATATCAGATGCGGAATTTACTTCCCTTTAATATTTGCTAATCATTTCTTAAATTCAATTTAATACCATTTACTATCTCAATTATCTCTCTTTAATATGTAATTAAATTTGTCTGAAACCATTGTGACATTAAATCCATTACATACATTGCCACACATGTTGTAAAGCGTCTCAAATACTCATTTATTTATAGTTATTTAGTTACTTAAAATAAAGTGGATAAATAAATTATTATTTATTTATTTTGTTGTTCAAAATTCAGTTGTAGTGCCTTGTTTTTTAGAGAGCAAGAGAACGCTAGGTGGAGTTTCCAACACGTGTCTTTTTATGGCTTTTCTTTTTTAAGGACTTTTGAAGTTGTCATGTGGCGAGGACATGTTCTGTGTTTACTCAAAAGATTTTATGGTTTTTCAGAACCTTAATACAATAGTTCCTTTGTATTATTTTCTGTGACATTAAAGTTTCTCTTTTCGAAGACACGTGTGTACCACTCAACGACCAAATTCAGCAATTAAATCAAATATTAAATCAACTAGAATTCTGAATCTATTTAAAAATATAAATATAAATTTAAATTATAAATGTAACTAATTAACATATTCAAATTCTTGGTTTATCTGTTACAAGTAGTGTCACCTGCCAGATGCAACCCAAAGCATTATAGTTATTGCGACATAACCAAAAAATGTTATATCCGATCCATCATATAGTAGATGTCGATGCCTGATGCATTACGCAGCAAATTCAACTATAATTTGAATTATTTAATTCTAATTTATAATAAATTATATATTATAAATAATGAAAGTTTTGTTTATATACAAAATTTGTTGCAACATAAATTAAAAAGTATAGTAATGTCCTCCTTATAATAGCATGACAATCAACAAACTAACTTTGTCAACCTTTTCTCAGAACTATAAAAGTACCCGAACAACGCTTGCTTGTGTTACTCGACAATTAAACCTTTGTGAAAACTAATAAAAGAAAACCATGTGTTAAATGTCCTTCAAGGGGTTTGTTAGTTACATATACATTCTCGTTAAACACATTTTCAAGGGGTCGTAAATTATAAAATAGAATAAGACCATAAAACCAAGCCAACAATAATACTATATTTCGTTAAATAAATAACTGATAAACTATTGGAGTTACGTTTAATAATATTAAAAATAATAGTTATGATATTTAATTAAAATAACAATATCTCATATTAATTAATAAAACCAAAATCATAATTAATCTGCAACACATATATTAAGATTTCTAAACTGTCTTAATCATAATAATTTCTCTTAATAAAAGTAACATTTATAAATTAATATCTAAACTTATGCCAGCTATGATAGATAAACTTTTTACATAATTATATTTATAACATTTATAATAATTTAGTTATAATAATAATGGTCAATAATAATAATAATAATAATAATAAATAATAATAATAATATCATGTTCTAAAGTTAATACTTTTGTTAATGGATAAACCATAAGAATTTAAGATATAATTGTGAGCCCAGGTATACATTTTTCTGTGCATGCTTTTCAAGCAGTAAATATATGTAGGCAACAGTACACAGAACATGGACGAGAATAAGTATTAGTGTATAAGTTTAAAAAATAAGTATTAGCACATATATGTTAGAATAAGTATAAGATGTAATAGACTAAGTATATTGGCTTGAAATATAGAGGGGGAAGTGAAAGGCCGGGAACCACCGACTTCTCGAGCCGATACTTTTTGTAACCACATCTCTCCCTGAGAACTTTTAACTGAGCACTTGTTGTAGCTGAAACCACCGAATAAAATCAAGCTTTTCGTTAATTATTGTTTATCATTTAAAACAGTTAATCTAACTAAAGTTTTCCCTTTTTCTTCAACTTAACCCCTCCAGATTTCATTATCAAAAAGCTGAATTAATGAACGTCGCAATAAATTTAAATAGATCCCGGGTGACCGCCAACTCCTCACACCCCAGTCCAGAAGGGAGGCAGTACGAGCTACCTAGTGACCTTTGCTGGACATTGTAATGCCATCAGCTGAATCTGAAAAGCACGATACAATCAACAAAGCGCGAATTCAAAATCAATACTTCCTATTAAAAAATATATATATATATATATAGAATAAAAATATTTCCTTATTTTTAGTTTGAAATCTCACGGGGCAAGATTTTCTTTTTGTAACTCGTCAAAATTTTTAAGCTGAACATTCTTCCGAACCAAATGATAATAAATAG
>NC_058161.1:14632991-14655654 GCF_020080835.1 Cotesia glomerata
AATTTAAAATAATTAATTTTTACAAATTCTTAAAATCTGTAAAATATAATCTAAATAAAGAAAATTCCTAAAAGCTATATTAATAGAATCTTTCAAAGTTACAAAGTCTCAATAAATTAAAAAACATAACAACGAAAATTTGCACGCCAAAATGAATGAATAGACGAACACTCATTTAGCCGAAAAATGTAAATAATTTTATATTTAGATTAGAAATTTTTTTTAATTAATTTTAAATTAATTAATTTTTGAAAATTAATTTTATTTTAATTTACAAGCATGTAGCAGGAAAACACTCAAATTTCAATGATTGTAAGGTGGACCACATCTAAAAAATTTCCAATTTTTGGATGAGTAATTTTCGGCCGAATCATTATTCCGGATAGGTGGTATTCGAGGATGAATATACGTCTGAACAACCCTTTTTCGAAATCAAATTAATTTTAACTCTTGAGGATTATAAGAGATTTATATTTTACTTTTGTTCGATAACCCGGTGGTTTTACTAATTTACAAAAGAAATTGTTTTCGGCTGTTATTCTATTTAAGCTAATGTATTTTATAAACTTTGAATGTAGCGGAATTTTAAATTTTCTAGAGTCTTAATAATTTGGAATGTTGTCGATCTGACTAGTTGACCGCAACCCGCATCCAGAAGGTGACGCTACCAGCCAGTGCAAATTTAAATGTAATTTATATTATATTAAATTATTTTATTAATTCATAATTTAAATAGTGAACACTATCCAAATTAGAAAGTTTAGGTTCTGTATCGTAGAATATTTATTATATAGAGTATATTTTGTTTCAAATATAAATATAAGCTATTATCGAGGCTACAAAGGGCATTGTAGTTGAGTTCTGAGAAACCTTAGGTACTTGGAGATTCTGAGGAAAGAAAGCCATAAAAAGACACGTGTGAGAAAAATTCTATGATCCCTTGTTTTCAACGGCTTCAAATAATAACGTAACAAAAAAATAAGATCGTTAAATAACATTTTGTTAAACTTGCTTTAATATAATATTGCAATGAAATATATAAAAATTAAATTAAAAATTTATATCCTGTATCCAACTTATAAATAATTATTAATTAATGTTAAAAGGATAAGATTGTATAAAATAATATTATTAAATGATATTTATCTCTTACATTAACAATTAAGCTATTTCATAGTTTTAACAGCTTATAGATTGATAGAAATAGTAATAAGCTTAATCTAATTTGCAAAATACGAATATTAATGCACTGCAATATATATAATTTATAAATAAATATATGTGAATATAATAGAAAATATTATATATTAGTGTGTGAAAATCATTTATATGTAGTAGAAATATGTGTACTTATATATATGTACAAGAGCGGATATATGTATGGGAGTTATGGTGGGAGAAGAACGGAGTTTGAAGCTCATCGGAAAAACTATGTAACGACACTTCTCACCGAGAGCTTAGATTGCTAAGATCACGTCATTGTAAACTTCAATTTTATATTTTGAAGCTTTTTAATATTTTGTCAACTTGAATAATAAATTGAAACCAACTAAATAATTTTGATCAAAATTAAATAACGTCTAAATAGAATTCTTTTATTTAAAATGATTCCTTTCCCGCGCTGAAACCGAGTATTTTAATACTCCCGGGCGAAAGAACTACAGTAAGTAAAGTTTTCAATAAATAAAAATAACATCCACTAGATGGAAGCATAACAAGTTCTGCCATTTTGAATATGGCTGTAAAAAGAGCGCGCTGTACTGTCCCTTACGATTGTTACAAAAGCCGTTCTAATTCAAATAAATTTATAAATAAACTTTAGCCGAAGAACAACGAGAATTCCCGATTAACTCTCTAGTATTTTTTATTTTTTGAATTTCAAAATTTATGGAGGTAATTTTATTCTTACAATTGGATTAATTGATTTTCTTTAAATGAAGCACAGTAATTGAGTGTAATTTTGGATTTCATGTATCTATATAAAAACACTAATTAGCTTCTGTGCTGATAAATTGTTAGAAAAAAAAATACTAATTTTTATGAAGTTGCTTTTAATTTATCAAAAATTAAACGGTATGAAAATTTGTGATAAATTTATTATTTTATAATTTTTAGTAAAATCCTATATTGTTACTGAATGCCAATAAAAAAATTCTATTTTTTTTTCTTTTTTTTTTTTTCTCAGAATTATCAGAATTATATAAGTATACACAGCTGCATACGTAGAAATGGTGAAAATAAATACTTGGTATTTTTTTTACCGACCACGAAACATTAAATTAATATTTTATATTGCGCCACCTAAAGTAATCTACAACGAGTTCTAATCCTGATAAGCTGCTCACGAAAAATTAAAAAAATAAAAATAGTATATCGAAATATACTCTATTAATAGCACAATAGTATTAATTATTAATATCAACGACTGAATATTTGAAACTACGAAGATTTTTTATACAACATTTCATTCATTCCGTGTTTGTAGTAAGATATATTTTATACTTATAATTTATTTGTATTAATTTTTATTATAAAAATTCTCTTAAATCTAGTTAAAATTTTTTTTTTCAATTTATTTTGGTTCTAAAAAAATTAATCAGTAGTTATTGTTTATATTTTCTTAAAAATCTTAGAAAAATATCAGTGAATTTTTTTGGAATTGTTCCAATAATTTGAGTTTTAAACTTACTCCAGAATAGCGAAAAATAATTCTGAAATTTCGTTAAAACGGTTTAACTTTTAGGTTTAATATATAATATACTCAGTCTCTTTTTTTATTCAGTTTTTATTTTAAGCAATATTTTAATTTTAATAATTAATTAGGTAATGATAACTCAAGGCTAAAGTTTTTCGGTTACCATGTTAAAGCTTATATGATGTATCCTTGAATCCGCTCTTTTTCCAATATGTTAATAAAAAAAGTAATAGTATTAATAAAAACCGATGAACGATATTTATAAATTGTTATATTATGAGTTGTCAATAGGCAATAATATTTTCTAAGATTTTAAAGTAACAATATAAAACAATCGTAATTTTCGAAAAAAATCTATAACACTTTATCTAATCTTATTTTATCAATGAAAAATGATTTTAGCAAAATCGCTGAGAAAACATTATGTTTCATTACGGAAAATTACAACGACTTAGTCATTTCATGCAATATAAGTCGTCTTTAATAACAATCAATAGTAACATCAATCAAGTTTTCAATTTATCTAAGAATTTTTCAACCACCGGAGCTCAAAAAATGAGGTATGAATTGCTATTGGGTAAATAGACGTAATAACTATTGTTCTATTGTTCTAATTTCGTAAAAATTTAACAGATTTGTACAATTTACGAATAAAAAAGGCGGGCCACAACATCTTGGCGTACAGCTGAAAGCCGGAGGAGACATCATAGCTATTTCGTCAATAGATTCCAGGATACCTAATACTTTAAAAAAGTTTTTAGAAGGTGGAGAAACTATTAGCAACAAAGCGAAGCGGTATGTATAAACTAATGGAACTAGTTTGACGAAAATTTTATTCAGAGATTATTTCTTTAATTTTTAAGATTATAATTTAAACTGTAACTTTTTTTTTGCAGAATAATTGTTGAAAGCCGTAGTGTTATTCCGGAAGCTGAAGTGAATTTATTAGCACCTATAAATCGAATGGACAAATTAGCTTGTGTTGGTCTTAATTACAGTGGACATTGTTCAGAACAAGGTCTTGAACCACCTACAAGCCCAGTGATATTCAATAAATTTCCTAGCAATATTATAGGACCAACAGATGATATTTTATTACCTTCAAACTCCGATGTAAGTATAATATAACAAAGAAATTTATAAATATAAATTGTTTAATAAAATTAATTTATCAGAAAGTTGACTGGGAAGCTGAGTTAGCGATAGTTATTGGTAAAAGTGGTAAAGCGCTAAGCAAAGAAGATGCCGAAAATTGTATTTTTGGATACACAGTAGCTCAAGATCTCAGTGCTCGTGATTGGCAGAAAGGTAAACGGAATGGTGGACAATTTCTTCTTGGCAAAGCTATGGACACTTTTTGTCCTCTGGGTCCTGCTGTAGTTACTAAAGAATCGATAGGTGACATTAACAATTTATCGGTTCAAACTTGGGTTAATGGAAAGCTTAAACAAGACGGGAACACAAGCGAACTTATTTTTAAGCCTCGTGACATTGTAGCATTTATCTCTCAGTATGTACTGAAATATCAACTTATATTTTAATCTTAATAGAAAAGATCAGTTTTTCAATAATGCTAAATATTTTAGGTTCATGACTTTGCTGCCTGGAGATGTTATCTTAACAGGTACTCCTGCAGGAGTAGGATTCACACGTAATCCACCGGAATTCCTCAAGGTAATTTAATTATTTTTAAATATTTATTAAAATTCCTATTTTTTTTTTTTTTAAGTACAGAAAAATTTTAAGTAATGGATCACCTACATTTTAAATATATCATAAGATTTAATGTTAACAGACTTATCTAACACTTTACATTTATTTGAATTTTTTTTACAGAAAGGAGATATCTTGGAAACTGAAATTCATTCTCTCGGCCGTTTGAAAAATAATGTTAAGTAGAAAATAGTTTCATAGTAAATATGAATCTTAAAGAAAATTTTTCTGTAAGATTAATTTACTAAACGGACAAACATTTTTTACGGTATTATATGGTTTTGCGGATAAAAGGAATACTTGATCTACTTAGATTTTTTGTATAATATTATGTTGTTATAAAATATAATTTTTAATATAATATAATTTATTTTTTTTTTTATTATCCTGCACAAAAACTAAAAATATTTTTTTAGTAAAACAGTTATATTTAATGAGTTTATTATTATAAGAAGTGCGTCAAGACTGAACTTAATAATAGGATTTCTTATGAAACTTATCAATTCTCTGCTAATATCATTTGAATTTATTAAGTTACTTGTGGCAACAAATAAATCAATAAAATGAATTACTTCAGACGAACGAAGGATGTCACGTTATGAAAATGTGGCATTTATTTCAAGTAATATGAATTTTTTGATTAAATTAAAAGAAACCTCAGATTCCATGAAAAACTATACTATCACAGTACAAAGAAGCCATTTGATACGTACATAAGTATATAAATAAATGCTACATGACTCTTCATCATTTGTAGGAAGGGAAATTTCAATTTAATTAGAATTCTGTTGTAAATTAAATTACAAAAATGTGAATTCTCAATTATAATAGTTAGAAATATTAAAATCATAAACACAAAATATTCTAAAAATGAATAAAATAAAAAAAAATAAAATATATTTTTTAACAATAATACTACAATATAAATAAAAAGAAATTATTTATAGAATAGATGTTATTATTGTAGAGTAAAATTTTAAGATTTTTAAATTTTTAATTAACTGGGTCTTCAACAATTATATTCAAATATACATTACTAATTTTTTAATTATACAAATATCTATTTTTTTTTCTTGGCTGAATAGAAAATTCATATCATATTGATGTCTGCGCTCGTTATTGATAGAACAGTGAAGCACAGATTGATAAATATTTTGTTCATTAATTAATGGTCAACCTGTAATCAAAATATTGAAATTTTTATTAAATTTTTCATTATATTTTCAGAGCTATATAAAATGTTACATTGATTTTATTTTTAATATATGAAAACCAAAATATAGTATTGATTAAAAATTTAATCAGTATTCTTCATTTTAAATAATTTATACCATAAAAATATTCAATATAGAGCATTTTATAATTTTAGTCATTTTAAGTAAATTAACAAACCTTTTTTGGCTGTTCGCTACCAAGAAATAAAAGTCCTATAGCCCCAGTATAAGCAATTAAAGTGTCGACTGCTTGTTGTGTTTCTAATAAAATTCTTGTTTCATTCATCCAATCTTTAGCTACGCTTCTTGGCGCTCCACTCAATAAATTCATATACTTAAGACTCAATTTTAAATCTCCTCGATCGAGCCAATATCTATAAAATTAAAAATGATATGTAATAAATATAAAATAGAATGTTTGGCAACTACAACAATAACAATATTTTACCTTGCACGATTCAAAATATCGTATGTATCGAGTTTATTGACATCAATTGGTTCATCAGATAGCTCACTCTTTGTTATAGGAGTTTCAGCCTTAACGAGTAAAAAGTTTTGGAGATAACTCAAGAAGTAAATTGGTAAAGATGCACCTTCTTCGGGAACAAGAGCGAGTCGTCTTGCCATGTGTTCAACCTAAAATTAAAATATTTTTTAGACTACTTTAATTTAAGATATAAATTAATTTTTCAACTGACCTTTAAAAATCGTTCTCTTAGAACATTTTCCGTAAAAACACCTCGTTTTACAGCTTCTTGAGGTATGGCAGCAAGAGTTGCTTGGACCAGAGTATCATCTTTTGCTAAAAAAAAAATATATTTATTTTAGACGTACTTATTAACCTTTGATATACACTAAGAAAAAAATTTTTTTTTGAAAAAGATAGGCGTTGCTATCAAGAAAATTAATTCGTTGAAAACTTTCAATAATTTTACTTCTTAGCTGAAGAAATCAAAATTTCTCTAGATTTAGGAAAAAACAATTTTAAATAAAGATTCGCAGGTTGTCTATTTAAATCAAAGAAACTTTTTTTCTACAAGAAAGTTGCTGTGAGAAAAATTTTGATTTATTCAACTAAGGAATAAAATTGTTGAAAATTTTCAACATATTAATTTCTTATTACAATATTGCTCATTTTTTTAAAAAGAATTTTTTTCTCTCAATGTATCCTATGCCATTGCAAATTAATAAGAAAAAAAAAACTTACGAGCAACTTTTGAAACGGCTTTTATTTCTAATTCCAGTGGTTTTAGTGGTTGATCATCTAAAATACTGTGTGGTGTAGCTTTTACTGCTCTTGCTAATGCTTGACAAGCAGCCCAAAGTACTTGTACTTCACATGCTCCTTTTTCTTCCGATAAACGTACTAGAAATAAGAATTTAATATTTAGTTATTATCCGTTTTAAAAACGTATGTTATACTAATGTAACTAAAAGATTGCTATATAAGGCAGTACTTACATTTAAGGGCTTCATCTAATCCACGCAAACGCCCAACAACTACTCCGAGTTGTGCTTTATAATTGCTTGATTCATTTTCTAATTTTTCTTCAAGAGTTTGGTTTACTAACCGTTCAGTTTCTCTTTCCTTTAATTCAAGAGTTTCCTTCAGTTGATCTGCATTAATCTGAGCTTGGAGTTTCAGTTGCTTACGAAGTTCTTCCATAAAAATTTTTCTTTCTTCCAAAAGCTATAAAAAATATTGATATTAATAAAAAATTTTTAGAACACTAAATCTAGCCCATGTGATTTTTAAAAGTTTACAAAGTGTCAAAAAAAGTTTAATTTGTACATGTCAATAATTTGAATGATATTCTTGGAAAGAGATATTATAAATGAAACTTGATTATCAAACTATAAAATATTACCTTTTTATCAAACTCTTCTTGAAGAAGTCGCTTTTCTTTGTTTAATTCTCTACTAACAATTTCATTTATTTTGCTATCATCCGCACTTGCCCCGGAGGAATTCAATGCAGCTTTCAGTTTTTCATTCCCAATGGTCTAAGCAAAAAAAAATTAATTAATAAATAAAAAATTGACATGAACGAAAGGTAGTTTCAAATTTTACGAACTTCAAGTTTATCTAACTCTGATTTCAAATAGTTGACTTTGTTATACATATAAAGTACAAAGAGATCGAATGCTTTGTCACTACTAGGCAATAGTCCATCGTTTACATTCATATCAGGGAACAATATTTGAAGTTCTTCATGAAAATGTTGCCTAGCAATATTCATTTTATCCATGAATTTTTCAGCGATCTTCACATTGGATTTTTCGTCTTCATATTTTTTTTTAGCTTTATGAAGATCAGTCAAAAGTTTATCAACGAAGTTACGAGCTTCTGATTTTATTGTATCCGGTATATCGAATTTCGAATTCATGGAACTCAAATATTGTTTTATTTCTTGCTCAGCATCGGAGGTGAATTTATCAACTTGTTGGATAATTTTTTTCCGCTTCTCTAAATCTTCTTTCAATCTATAAGCCAGTTCAATAAAAATTTTACTTCAGAAGATTGGTTTATTATATCAATTAAAAAAAATGTGCTTTTAATGAAAATACCTTTTCCAAACTGACGATGAATGTACAGTTGAAACGTTAGCTTCAACGACTTCCGCAATTCCTCGATTGTAATTGTTGACAACTTGTATAGCATTTTCATATTCACTTATTACTTTTGTAGCTAATTGACTGCATGATCTCTTTAAATCATCTAGGCTCGTAGCTTTCACTTGATTCAAATCTTTTGAAGATGGACGAGGAAGATTATTCTCTGAATCAAATGAAAAATGGAATATTTAATTGATGTATTCACAAAAGTTAAAATCAATACTATTTTGTAATAATTACTGGTACTCATAAAATCTATTAACGACTTAGTGAATGAATTAAAACAAATAATCGTTAATCAACAATTATCAGTTTTAATAAATTTCTACATCTTTCTTCTTTATTATTGAACTTAAGAACATAAAATAAGTATATAAGTTACCTACCAGCTTCTATTTCATCTTTTTTTGTTTTTTTCGGTTTATTATCAGTGTTGACTGAAATCTCGGATTTTTGCTTCTTTTCAATTGGCGCCTCAATGATTGCTTTTGAAGCTAAGAATGTTAGTTATGATTAAGTTAAAAAAATAATAATGTTAGAGTTATTATTTTTATAAAAATGCAGTTAAATAAAGAAACAGACATCAATTAAAGACCGTTTAAATACAAAACAAAACATCTATTGAAAGTACTTTTTTTTTTTTTTTATTATTATTATTTAATAAAGTTATTTGATGTGATTAAATGAATAATTTTGTTGCAAAGAACAGTACTAAATTTTACTTGAAAATTTTTGCCAATTATTCGAAGAAATTTAAAATTTACTCATCAAGAAAAATCGAATTCACTAAGAAATGCTATTAAAAAAAAAAAAAAAAAAAAAAATGTAATAAATATTGTAAACCAATAAAAAAAATAATACACTTTGCTTTAACTTAACTAAATAAAATAATATTTAAACTAATAAAATTACTTCTAATCAATTAAATACTAATTTTTCAAAAAGCATTATTACATTATTTACACACTGCTTAAAATAGTAATAAAATTACGTTAACACGACAAAAACGAGTTCAAAATTTATTAGAAATTGTAAATAAAATTCACTTATAAAAAAAAGAAAAGTTTTTTTAATTGTTTCCTAACCTTTTTTTTCTTCTTTCGGTTTCGTAATTTCAGATTCTTTTGTAGTATCAAAAATTCCAAACGGGACACTGTAGGAAAAAATTTATTAAAAGAATTCAAGTTAAAAAAATAGACAAACTATAAATTCATACCTTTGCTTGAAATTGTTGAAAAAATCACGAATGTAAGCTATAAAAGAATTTTCTTCTAAAAATATCAATTTTATTGTTTCATCAGCTCCAGGAATCCACTTATCAAGAGTGTCTCTAAATTCTCTATTATTCTTTGCATATCCTAATATAGCGATTGTTCCTAATGTAAGTGAACCGACAGCCAAGAGACCGATTCGACTCTTACTTTTTTTATTGCTGTAATTTTTAATAGTAAATTTTACAATTAATTAATTTCAACTTTAACAAATCTATAAAAGAAAAAAAACTACTAATACCTTTGGTAGCCATCTGATGAATGTCTTACTAATAAACGATGCGACAATCTAAAATTTTAATTGCAATATTAGTTAATAAAATCTTGACATAATGAATATCAATAATTATACATTTTTAATACCTGTTTTCGACATTATTGCGATTTTGCAAAGCTTTGCTCCGAACCGCTGAATACAACCTTGAATTATCAAATTTCTCAACCTATATAAGTATAGGTAATCATTTTTATTTAAAATTATGACAGATATGTTAAAATTAAATTTTATATAAGTTAAATTAAATTATATAGAATTATATATAAAATTTAATATATAGCAATGCTCAATTTAGAAAGGTTAAGTTTTGAATTTAAATATGTACCTCATGATAATCTTACATTGTAATTTTTAAAAGTATGCATTTTGAATAAATGTTCTTTTAAAAATAATATCAGATATATTAAAATATAATAATTTATAAATACAATGCAGATTATAAAAAAATTCGTTAATTCATAAATGTTATGTAAATATTGAATTATAACATAATACTCCAAAAAATAATACTTACTTTATAAATTTGACAAAATGAATTTTTCGAAACATTAAAGCCGACACGATACATTTTATTTTAATCCGGAATCAAAATTTATAAAAAATTTATGTTTTTCTAATGTAAAAATTTAAGCAATAATAGAGAAATGCAAAATATTGAACTATTATTTGAGACAGTTTTTAAAAATGATTCCCATTTTTTATGCGTTTTCTTGCGCTTCGCTGCTTGCCCTTTCTTTGAAAACTAAAAACAGCTGATGAACTGGATTTTTTTCTTTTATTTTCAAATCGTCGAAAGATCAGAGCGCAAGCAGCAGTGTTGAGTATCGCTAATGAACTGTTGTACAGCACTGCATCCCTGTATTCCTGTATTCAGGTAGTTAATGTCACCTTGGGTTAAAATTCTAAAAGTATTTCAGGTTTTTGATCAACTTTTTTCTGAAAAATTTAGATAAGAATAAATAAATACATCCAAAACATCTATTAGATATTTAAATACTTCAAAATGGGGAAAATTCGTAAATGGAACCGGAATTAAAAATTAATTTTTTCGTTATTAGAAAAATCATGCAAAATCAATATAAAATTCTTACAAGACCAAAGCTTAAAGGTGGACTGGAGTAAATGCATTTTCAGAAATTTTGTTTATTAATTACTTTTAGAAAAAATTTTTATATGAACTATTACAAAGCCTCCGCAATGGTCAGTCGTATGCTATTTTTCGAAAACTTAATTTTATTTGAATTAAAAATTTATTTAAAAAAGTAAATTTTCTGAAAATCCATTTACTTAATATTTTCATTCATAATTTTCAAACTTTAACTATTTTAATGTGGAAAAACTGTTTTCTTTATTTTAGTTTTACTGAAATTTTCATTGCAAGTATCCTTGACATTTACATCAAACTTGAGGATACGTTCAACTTTAATAACTTTAATTGCAAGTTGACAGAAATGGTGTGATCATGGACATCATGGACGTGAACTACGTGAACTAACTTTAAAAAAAAAAATCTATCAACAATCGACAAAAAATCATAAATTTATAACTTTTATCGATGTTTCAAGCATTTTTCCATTAAACTAAATATTATGTCAATCAACTTTCAGTTAACATAGAGATCTGGGTGGTTGTTCCTAAAAGAATAGGAAAATTTTATGAAAGATTTAACATGAATTGAGAAACTTAAAATTTTTAAGAAATTTACCTTTATTAAAACACAATTATTATAAATTATAATATTATGATATTGAATGGGATACTATGGTTTGCTTTTTTTATTTTTTTTATTTTAACATTTATAACTTCATAAGTTGTAGATAGAAAATTGTTGTGATTTTTAAAAAGTTTATCTGTCAGCCATTTTTAACTGCGAATAGCGCTTGGTGGATATTTCAATTCTCCTTGAAGCCAAAGCCATCTATAGTATACAATTGTGAACGACAAATTGATGTGTGTACGGTCCTGAAATATAAAGGTCAATGACGCAAGTACTGCTGTCATTCTCGGTTAATATTATTTTTAGTGATCGTTTTTCAAAGAACCGAATCGAATAAAATAATTATTCATAATAATTCGTAATTAAGCGGTAAGGAAGTATTGTAAGAATAAGACTAGATTTAAAAATTAACAAAAAAAATCCACATTTATCTATAAGCAGTGGAGAAACAAAAAAACTATGGCATGTAGTTGCCGCATCACTTCCGGCCATTTCCCACTTCAGCCCATTTTTTGTTCATGTTGCTCACTTCATGTTGATCACTGTTAACTCTGATTGGTTTATCTTTCTAGTTTTTGAGTTATTTTAATATATACTGTCCTTTTACACCATTCTCTAAGTTTGCAGAGAATGAAAATGTCGACAAATTGGTGGGGTTCACTGTGCCACTAGTGACTTTCGCCAACCGTTTGTCCATAATTTCAACCGATAACTTAGTAATACAGGAGTGTAATCAACATTATTTAGCTTCTGTTAAAATATCTGATGATAAATTAAATAATTGTAAAGTCAAATGTAATTATAATTGGTGTTGTGGTTATTTTATATTAATTACAATATTGATAAATTCATGACAATGTTTGGTACCTTCTAGTGCTCTCTCGTGGATAATGAAATACTCTTAATCACGGCATTGACAAATTCAACAGACCAACAAGATTTATCAATAAATTTAGTAAACGACATTAAAACGTATATCAGAGTGTGCTTGCGTTTAGATAAGAGAGAAATAAAAAGAAAAAAATAAATCGACCGAAAACGACGGCCAGTGAAGAAAAGAAAAGAGTATATACGGGTGTGTTTTCCTATTTAGACTAAAATACAAGAGAAAGCATGGCGATGCTCGGTGGTGTGCTGGGCAAGAGCGAATTTATTGTTGGTGGAAAATACAGACTAATGAGAAAAATTGGATCTGGTTCATTTGGTGACATTTATCTTGGCATCAACATTTCAAATGGCGAGGTGAGAATACCGTTCAGTTTTATTTTATTCTTTGTTTCCCTCTTTGTATAAGTATCTTTTTTTTTTTTTTTTTTATTTATTTCGATTGTTAGTACATCAAAATTTATTTTTAAGTATATTCACTCATATATTTTCATATACATACATATCCATGTATGCATAATATATCTTTCAAAATGAAAAAAGAATAATATTTTTATACCATCTGTCTTTCTTTTGTTTTACGGCAGGAAGTCGCTGTCAAACTAGAAAATGTGCGAGCACGTCACCCACAATTGCTTTATGAATCAAAATTATATAAAATATTACATGGAGGCATCGGTATTCCACATATACGCTGGTAACTACACGCCTATATATATATGATCTGATAAATTTTTAGGAAAATAATAAATCTTGATTGAAACTCATCATATTGTTAATTTCGAAATGTAGGTATGGACAAGAACGTGATTGGAATGTTTTGGTAATGGATCTACTTGGTCCTTCACTTGAAGATCTTTTCACATTCTGTTCACGAAGGTTTACAATTAAAACGGTGCTTATGTTGGCTGATCAAATGATTGGTAGAATTGAATTTGTTCACTGTAAACACTTTATTCACAGAGATATCAAGCCAGACAATTTTTTAATGGGTATTGGTCGTCATTGCAATAAAGTATGTTATCAAATAATTAATAACTCTTTGCTTAGAATATTTTTTGACGATCGGAGTAATAAAAACAAAATTTTATTTTTTTTTATTTTAGTTATTCATTATTGATTTTGGGTTAGCAAAAAAATACCGAGATACTCGTACAAGGTGTCATATATTATATCGTGAAGATAAAAATTTAACTGGTACTGCGAGGTACGCATCAATAAATGCGCATGTTGGTATCGAGCAAAGTCGGCGTGATGACATGGAATCACTGGGATACGTTCTCATGTATTTCAATAGAGGTTCGCTTCCTTGGCAGGGTTTGAAAGCAGCAACAAAAAAACAAAAATACGAAAAAATAAGTGAGAAAAAAATGTCCACTCCTGTTGAAGTTTTGTGCAAAGTAATTGTTGCTTTTTTTTTCTTTTTTGTTAATCATATTAATATTGTTCATATTAAAATAATAATATTTCCCAGGGCTTCCCAGCAGAATTTGCAATGTACATAAACTACACCAAGGGACTAAGATTTGATGAAAGCCCTGACTACATGTATCTCCGGCAGCTCTTCCGAATTCTCTTCCGTACTTTAAATCATCAGTACGATTACACTTTTGATTGGACAATGCTGAAACAGAAAGCAGGAATCGCCCTCCCAGGAGCAGTATCTGGAGTTACTGGTACAGCTGTTCCTGGACCACAAGGCCAAGGTCAGCAGACAACCGCTCTAGCCAACGCACAGACAAGCACACAGAGGAATCCAGAGACGTTCGATGTTCTCTAGATTATGCGTTTTCTATTTTTATTCTTTTTTTCGCTTTCTCTTTTCTGATATCTTTTCTTCTATCGAGTCATTTTGTTTTACAATATCGTTAAAAGCCCTGACGGACCATTTTTCATTTTTTATTTTACTGTTTAATTACTAAATTTATTTTAGTCATTATTATGCCTAAATTTGTGAATATTTCATCTATGACATTACTTAAAATTAATTCTTTTTGTTTATGTGGTACAGGCGATCTACCAGTAAATTTATAGTGATAACAAAAAAAAATTTTTTTAACTAATCTTCAATTGAAATTAGTAATTATGCTGCACTTTAAAAAATTATTCACTAAATTTACCGTAATGTAACACAATTGTTTGAAAAGTTATCATGGAGCAAGGTCAAAAACAGAATTTTAACTTGATTAAACTCAAAATTAGAAGACAAAAATGGTATCAGAAGAATAACGCGACATGCCATGATTGACTCAACTACAAAGCTGTTGATTTTTTTTATTAAAAATAATACATAAGGCTGAATAAAACAAAAAATAAAGAAAATCAATCCAGCAGTATGGTGTTTTCTTAAATAAAAAATAATCACAGCCTTTACATTTGTCGTGATATTGTTAGATCAGTTAGTAGTAACTATTGAATTGAAAACAAACAAAAAAAGTAAACGATTAAGTGGAAATTATAACTATTCTATGGCTCTTTCTAAATGAATTCTTACATTGACCCTTAACTCATCAGATGAGTTTAATTATATATTTTAGTGGAAAAAAAAACTTTAATAATTATATCAAAAATGAAATCAATTCTTTTCTGTCTCTCTTTTACAAATACAATTTTGACTTTAATACCCTACTACTCTGGATTCATTATTTTAAGCTGGCAGTCATTGAAACAATTTTAAGATATCTTATAATTAATTATTTAATGAATTTTTTTATTTATTTTTCATTGTTATTAATGTGATTTGTTATATTATAATACTATTTAGATAATAGATAGATATTTTATAATTCGCTCAATGACTGAAACCAGAAAAAAATGCTGGTGTTTAAAAGTAAACGTATTCTGATTGATCAATCGTAATAATCCTTTGTGATTGGGACATCTATTCGAATCTGTTACAGGAGCGCCTTAAAACACTAACTCCGTGATAGCACCAAACCCGAAAGCGATCACTGTGGTATCTCAATCATGATACATAACCCAATTAACCCAACGAACAACCGTGCGAGCCCGAGTCTCAAGTGCGAGCGACTCATTAAGATTTGAGAAGATCATTCAAGGACGATTTAGAGATAATGCTAAATAAGTAAATAAACGAATTCAATAAACCTTTAGGTTTGTTTAATTCTAAAAATCAATGGAAAACGGATAGATATAAGGTTTATCAATTAAATAATAATTATTAAAAAAGTTGTAAGACTTCACTGATATTATTTTATTCTTACACAAATACTATATATATATATTATATATGTATATATATTGGTTAGTCTATGCCAAATTAAAATTTATGAAAATTTCATTTTATAATTATACTGGAATTTTTTACATCATAATACCTACGGAAATGAAAAATTGTTTCTTAGCTTTTCAAAATTTTTCATTTAAGTATTAGAAATATGTAAAATTAATTAACTATTAACTATAATTCTGATTTGTCGACGTATTTTCAAAATAAATTAAGTTAAAATAATTTCAAGCTTTAGTATTTCTACATTTTGTTTTTATATATATATAATTCAACATTTCAATGAATTTTGTCAAATAAAAACGAATGTAAAATAAAATTTTTTTTTCTTTGTATAATAAATGTTTATTATTTTCAAAATTTTCAAGCTTAATCTGATTAAATATTTTCAAAGTTATCATTAGTAATTAATATTTTTAATTTATCGGTAAATATACTTACTTTATTTAGTATTTATTGCAAAGAATAGTTGTATAAAATTTTCTTAATTGTAAGTGAAACTTTTAAAGCCTTTTCAGCCAATTGAAACGATGATAAGCCAATTGGACCGAATTAGTTAGTTACTTTTTCACTAAAAATAGCTTCTTTCACTGCAATCAGAGTTCCATAGACTAATTTTAATTGATTTCTAACTATTAAAGCACAAAGCTTCAAAGATGATGAATTCTCAAAAGTACAATTTTAGGATAATATGGAACTTATTAAACATAAGTAAAGAATGGACTGATTTAATTGGTACACGTAGTTGAAATTTCCAGGACAAAAAACGTAGTATTATTTTTATTGGAAAAAAAAAGTTAGTGCTATTATTTTTCCAGATACCAATATATAGAAAAAAAAATTGTTTAATAATTAGTTTGACAAACAAAATCGAAAATTTTTTGACTATTATTATCGATAAAAAGAGAAAATCAAAGTTCGATTTTCCTAAAGCATTTAATTTGGCATAGATTATTTCATATATTTATAATTTTTCCTTATCTCTTTATATCATTTTGTTTTTTCTTAAAGTTCTTGTTTCTCGTCTCACCGTTACATTTGTCAAACTGTATACATATTTTCTTTTCTTTTTTTTTTTTTTTATTTTTTTTTATTTTTTTTTTTTTTTATTTATAAGCTTAAAAACTAATATGACTTAAAGTCTTCAACTCATACTTTCATTCATTTCATTATTTATCAATTTAAACTAAAGATTTTATAATAACATAAAATGTTTAAATACAATAAAAATGTTTTCTTTTTTTGAAAATATAAGTAATTATACTCCTTTTTCACAAGATAGTCATTAATTAATTACAAATAACAATTGCTTGTGCATACGTATTATCAATGTATGATAAGGCAACCTATGTACATACTACAATGTTTTTTTATTTTTCTTGTAAATTATTGAAAAATTTTGATATCAAAGATTAACAAAAAAAAATTAGTTAAAAGTATTTTTTTATTTCTTAACTGTTTTACTTTATCTGTTACACATTCTGCATTTTTAATTAGAACGTGAGAATGATTTTCATAGTGAATAAGATGCACAATCATTCTTATACTTGTCATTTACCAAAAATTGCTAACTTTCTCAATTTTATTTAAAAAAATTAAATAATTTTACATCCAAAAAAATTAAAAGAGCAAAAAAATTTTCAAATTTTATAGTGATTTTTGAGAAACTACTATATTGTGAAGAATAGTCGTGTTTGCGAATCTTAGGATAGAAATTTATTTTGAAATCGCTCGGAGTAATCAAACAAAATAACGCAAAAAATTCCAAAACCATATCTTTTTTTTTAACGCCGCTCTCGGACTCAAAAACAAATTTCTAATAAGGTAAAATACTTTGATTATTTAATCTGTTACATACTATAGTTTCAATTTAGTATTTTTTTATGTGCGATTTATTTATATTATCGTTAGTAAACTGAGAAATCGTCTTTATTGTATTGTCGATATTTCTTAAATTATTAATCGCACAGTAAATGGAATGAAAAGTGGGTTTTGAAGCATAAATTCATTCTCTTTAAAAACGCTTAGTATTTTAGAGTGAAACTTTTTTTTTTGTTCAACTATGATTCGAACAAGTACAAAAAAGTTATTTCTTTGCTGTTTAGGAAAATCCAGTCCAACTTTCTTCTAGAATAATTGTAATTTTTTTTAATTCTGAAAATTTGTGCGTTTGTGCGTGTGCAATTTTCCAACTAATGTGTCGATCAATTTCAAAATTTAATCATCTGAATCCCGCAAATTGTATCTAGATTAGTTGAATTGATCAAAATATTGGAGCTTAAAAATTTCTCAAAAATCTGCGTCAAATTTATCATCAAACGAGATAAAAATTGAACGATTCTCTCAAAAGATATCGCTACTCAAAAACTTTTAAAAAAGTTTTTTTTTTTTTAAATTACTTCTGAATTTCCTCAAAATTTTTCACTCTTGAGAACTCTTAAATCTATTCATTTATTACTATTAGAGCTAGAGAAACTTTTCATTAATTCTTTAAGTAAGCTCAACCGACTTCTTGAACAATAAAAATAGAACAATTTGACCTACAATTTGACTTTGACTCGGATGTACCTTACATTGAACTTGCTATGATCACTTTCGAAAAATGATATATTCACTACTAATGTTATTATTAAGAGCGAGATGTTTTAAACACAAAGAAATTATAGTTATTTTAATAGAAAAACTCAAGACTAAATTTTATTCAAATATTTTCCAGACAAAGAACAAATAAACTCTCAAAAATCAATGTTTTCTTTGGTCGACATTTAATATTGACTTAGTTAGACACAAGAAATTTTCTCATATAACTTGTTACTTTACTATTCGTTATAACTTAAGTCACGTATTTCGTTGTGAATTTAATCCTGAGGGACCATTGGTGGTTTGGATTAATTTAATTTCAATAAAAAAATCTCTTGCAATAAAAAGATAGGTTTATTGTTTTACTGCAAAAGTTAAATAAAAAAAATCTGTTGTATAAAAATTGTAAAAAAAAAACTAAAGCCTCAATACAATTCTATACACACAAAATTATCAAAGATATTATTCAAACTCCGTATAAAAAAAAACCCCATGCTGTTAACTTCGCAATGTGTTCATTAATTAAAGTGCATATTTGTATATATTAAGGCATTTTAGAACAATAAAAACAAATACCATACAGCAAAAATACGTACTTCAAGTAACCAGAGCAACAAGTCGTATATACCACAAACGATATAGTGAAAATTCAAATTCTATTTATTATAAGGAAATTTTAATTAAGATGATTTTTTAACTGAATATCTGACAATGATAACTTTACAGTATTAAATATTAAGTTAGTAAAATAGCAAAATATAATTTACAATATATCCATTTGTATAAAGAAAAAAATTCAACAAAATTAAAAAAAAAAAAAAAAAAAAGAATTTTTCCTATAAATTTCAAACACAGACGAATTATTATATCTATTTAATAAATAATAATAAAACTTAGATCAAATTATATAATTTTGTCTCCGTGAATTTATAATTGTTATTTTTAATAACATAAAAGTGAATGTACTTTTCGTAACTCGTGAGTACCGATTTTGATACTATGGACTTGACTTGGTCCGGAACATGGCATGTTAATTTGTGCTGCTAGTATACCATTTACTTCTTGCATCGCTGAAACCATTTTGCGGCTAGGAAATACTGAAAAGTTTGTAGAAACTCTTGCGCCTATTGCCTTTTTGACACTTGTTTGATAAACTTCATTCTGAAAATTATATACACATGATATAAATGCTAGCTGTTCTTTGCATGGGTTGTAATAACTTTTTTATCTTAATTTTTTGATCAGATCAACTTACCGTTAGATTTTCTACTCTATTGTTTAAATTTTTTAGGAGTAATTTCCGCTTAATAAATTCATACGCAGGAGTTGTTTTTTCAATTGTAACATTTTTTATGTCAGGTTGGGAGTTCTTAGTCAAATCCGGAATTGCGTTATATATCATAACATTATGTATGTCCTACAATCAATTTTATCAAATGAATGATTATGAAAAAAGGTAAATTAGAAAAAAAATAAAAAATGCATTTATAGACTATTTTCAAAACCCTCAATAAAGAAATCAAATTAATATTACCTTGAGCAACTCAAGTCGTTTTTCCTGTAATGATTCAATATTAGAATCTGGCTGGTCATGTAGAAGTGATGTAGAAATGGGATTCAAATTATTCATTTTCTTTTTAAGAGACTCTGCTACAAGTTTATTTTTCAGTCTATTTTCGCTTGCGAGTGCTTCTTTTAAAGCTGAAATCTCTTGTACTAATAGTCTATTATCAAAGGCAATAGGAGCTCCTGACATAATATTAGTTTCATTACTTCCAGACAATGTAAGATTATTATCTGATCTGTTTCCGGGCGAAGGAATTCCGACAACAGGAGTTGTGACTTTTTTGCCTAAAGATTTCAACTTTTCTTTTAATTGACCTCTTTCTGATTCAAGACTATCAATGTCTGTCTGTAAATGATCCATCGTTTCTTCAAACTCTTTTTCTTTCCGTTTCAATTGATTAATTGCTTCTTCTAATTTTCGTTTTAATTTCTCAACAGTAAGCTCATGATCATGCTGTTGAGTTGCAAGGCGTTTTTCGGCCAATTCCTTTCTTAACATCATCTCTGAAAGTTCTTCTTGTTTCTCTCGGAGGGCCAGTTTTACTTCTCGTATGTCAACATCTTTTGTTTCCAATTTTCTGCAAATAAATTCATCAAGATTAAATATAATTAGTTGTAATAACTCAATAATTTTTTTATTTATGATTCATCTTAAAAGTTTTAATAATAAATTTATTTTACCTGGCCAGATTTTTCGTTTCTTCAAATTCTTTTCGAGTAGTTTGAGCTCGTATACTAATCGGAATTTGATTTTCTACACCATCGGTTAATGCTGATTGGTTAACTGGTGCTTGCTTAACTGTAATTATTTCATTTTCACATTCGACCATTTTTTGGGCTAAGTCTGCTGCCATTTGCTGCACGATAACTAAACTTGCTTTTAATGTTGAAATTGGTCCTAAATCATCAGTATCATAAATTTTTTCACTAGATATTGCAGCCATTTCTTTCAATTTAGATGCATTTATACCAACGTCCAAATCTGAAAAAAAAAAATTGAAAATTATAAATGTACAACTTCTATGTGGTATCGTGTACTTAAAAATCAGTAAAACTTTTTAAACATACCTCCGTTAGTAATAATCGTTTGAATTGCGTTCTTTAATAAGTCTTGAAGCGTTTTGGCTACTTTAACAGCATTTTGATAACAATTAACAAACTGTTGAAGCCAATCTTTATCTAGCCCTAAATTAATGGAAGAGTTTGTTCCATTATTCGATATTTGATCACGAGGAACTCGTCTTCTTGCTGAACTTAAATGTTGTTGAATCACTTCACAAGTTGTTTCAATATGTTGACACAAAAGATCTGAAATATTTTCGTGAAAATAGCAATAAAATATATGATAATCGTGAAAAAACAAAAATTAACGGAAAAAAAATTACCAATATCACCACTATCTCCATCCAAAAGTGTTTTAATAGAACTTGCTTCAACGGTTAAAGCGTCACAAAGATTTCCAAGTGTTTTTGTTCCATTGAGAATCATTTTTGGCTGATTAGCCATTGAACTATCTTCAAATAGAACAGAAAACATCGTTCCGAAATAAACACAACATTTTTCTATGGCTTCTGTTGAAACATTTTCATCTAATTGATCTTTTTTCGCAAGATAAATTAAAGAATCTACAGCCTTTTCTTGAGCCAACATTTCCGGATACGCGGCTCCAACTTTTAACAGTATTTCTGGTGAACATACATTGAGAATTGATTCAAAAGCTCCAAGCACAGTTTGCAAAGAATATATATGACCACACAAGCATGATCTGAATATGTATTGAGCAACCAAGTGACCTTTAACTATCGATGATCTGGAAACGAACCATATTATTAATTTTAATAATTATTATTTATGAAGAAAAAAAATTGCATTGTAATTTAAAATTATAATGCAATTTAAAATTTAAATGAAATTTTATAAATAAATATATTTTATACCTTTCAATACTATCAACAGCTTGATATTTATCTCTCATTTGAGAAATCAATATTTCAGTTTTTTGAATCATTCTAGAAATAAGGAGAAGTGTCATAATTGCATCATGATCACCTCCTCGAATTAGGAAAGCCGGTGGCATGAATAGAAGTAAATATTTAACATGAGTACGAGCTTCCTCAATATCCAACCGGCGTAATTCAAGATCAACTGCTTTGGTTTGTGCACGAGTTTCTGCAAATGTCTTCTGAAAGTCTAAAATTTCCGCAAGTTGTTGATCAGTACCTAAATTCAAAAAAATTTTTTAGAAACTTATTGATCCTTGTTAAAAAGAAATAATCAATAATTTTATAGAAAATAACCTCTAGCGCCCGAATATACAGATTCGGTTGATTGCATGCGATTCTGTAATTGTAAATATTGTTCTTGTAAACGATTAGTAAGTTCTCTAAATTTAGCGATTGTTAATTCACGATCCGCTAAAGTTTCTAAGGCAGCGTCACGATGACGTTGTGCATCTCGAGCGGAACCTAATGCTAAGTCCAATTCTTCTCTAAGTTCAAGCTCTAATTCTTTTGAAGACTCGGCTAGTTGGTCAGACATATCCTACAATAAAATTAAAATTAATAATGAAAAATTGTTCATTTCGTAAAATCATTATTTTATATTACTTGAAGAGCTTCTAAATCTGCAACCGCTTCTTCTAGTTCATTTACTCGCTCTTCGAGAACCATTTTCTTTTCACCGAGCATTTCAACCATTTCTTCTGCACCTAATGCTGCATCAACCTATTTTTTAAATAAAATATATCACTATCAATAGACAGAAAAGTAAAGATTACTTTCTTTAGGTCTTAGAAAGTTAGAACTTAGAGTTGATTATTATAAAATTTGCAGTAATAACAAGTTAGGGAATAGAAGCGTAATTTTTGTAGCATTTACAAGGACA
>NC_058161.1:14655754-14667370 GCF_020080835.1 Cotesia glomerata
CACCAATATCTTTGAAACCCTGTGTATATAAAAAGAGATAATCACAAAATTTTATATGTCAATAAACAAATTAAAGAATTAAACGAACTTATAAAATAAAAATAAAATTTTATACCACAAATATTGACATAAATTACACTTTGAATTAAGTCAATCTATCAATATGTGATTAATTACTTTTTGTGCTCGCTTAAACGAGCATGTTATACTTCAAACATATCGGTCTGGTGAGCACATATAGTATTTATTGTTAAAAATTAACTAATAAATAATATTATGTTAGCGGTAATATCTAACAAATAATAATAACTTAAAAGTAATTACTTTTGTACTCAACTATCTAGGAGATTCATAAAATATCCATCCAATTAATCATGGAAGCAAGTTTCGGAACTTAAACCAACTAACATTTCATCGACTTCTTCTTTAAGATTTTCCATTTTTGATATTATCAAAAGCTGAAATTAATATTCTATTGATTAAAAGGTCTATAAAAATAAAATAAATTAACTCACCTTCGCTGCAACTATTATTTGATCAACAGTTTTGCGTGACAAATGACTTATTTTACTTTTTAATTCTTTTGGATCTGCTGATGCAATCAATTGTAATGTTTTGTACCCAGCGTCATACATCTGTTTCGCTCGTGCCTATTTTTTTCAAATAAAAAAGACAATCTCAATGAGGTGAAACCAAATTTCTTGTGTAGAAATGTTTACTAAAAACAATTTTTTTCTAATTGAAAAAATTAAATATACAGAGCAATCCTAAAACTTTTTCACTGTTTTGGAATTAAAAGAAGACATAAAAAAAATGATGAAATATTTTGCAAACGCCTTTCATAATTTTTCAACCTTTCTTGTTGGTTAAAATTTGTTTAAAAATATAAAATTATATATCCTTTAACTACAAATATATAATTAAGACGAGATTAATCGTTAATTAATAAATTTAAACATACGATTTTCACGGCAGGTAATTCCATCAATGGCTCCAGTTCAGCTGAACAATTATAAATGAGTTTTTTATGAAATGATGTGAATAAATCTGTAAACGCCCAAAACTCGGGAAGTTCCTATAAAAAAAAAATTTTTATTAGATTAATTAAATAAAATTAGATTAATAAAAAAAAATTTTTTTTATTCAAAAGCTTAAAATAAACAGCTGTAAAATAATTATAATATTACTAAAAAATACCTGACAAAATTTAATCATTGAATGAGCAAACGATGTTGTAGTAGATAATAAATTTTGGATTCTGCCACGATTTACTTGGTATTTATCAGCGACTTCATGTAATGGACGATTTTGCCGTAATTCACTTAAAACTAGGGTTAAATAAAATTTTCGGAAAATCCGTTCAGGAACATTCTATAAGGTCAGTCCAAAAAAAAAAAAAAACATTCAACTATATTCTTACTATTTTCTAACATGATAGTTACTAAATAAAATATTTTACCTTTGGTGTTACTCCTTCTCGTAACTTTATAATAGCAACTTCATTGATTCCTAATAATCTCGCAACATCCATTGATTGTGGTGGCAAATTCATAATCTTAAATAATAGTAAAGTTTAAAATAATTTGACTATCACGATGACAATAAAAATGAATACAAGAATTACCGCTTCGTAGTATATTAGGCCAATAGGAGTTAACTGATCTGCTAAATGATAGGGTGTAACTAAGAACAAAATATGGAGATCATTGCAAAGCATCAAGTGTTTTTGAGCAACTGTTAAATCCTCGTAAATAAGATACGCCGTTTTTAAATCAATAGATCCTAAAATGAAAAAATATCAATAAATTCACCTTACAAATTCAAAGTTTAAAAGTATAATAATAATATATAATTATAATTATAATTATTATATACCTTTCATAGCAGCTGTGCTTAAGTTCGATAATTTTAGACAACTTGATCTTGTAAGCACAATAGACCGTCGACTGTTATTTGAACCTGAATTATTACTGTCTACATCGGTTGATTCTGCAGGTAATTGAGATTGAATCCCTATAGTCATATTTGCTTTCATAAGTTTGTTATCAACTTGCAAAGCTTTTGTTTTTATTAAATTTTTTATTGCATCATCAGTAATTTTTTTTATATCTATGTTGAGTTGTGAAGCTTGTATCTTTAGTAAAGATGAATTGACAAGATCATGTATTTGAATTCGAGTTTTTACAAGTGACAACATAACAGAACTTAATATTAAATTGTTTATTCCACGATTTTCTTCTGAGCTCAGAGAGCTTACACAATCTTCGATTTTAGATTTTAAAAGTTCTCGAACCTATTTAAGATAATAAAGATCAATTAAAAGATTTTGGCTGAATTTAAACAATACACTTAAATAATAAAATGATTAAAGCTAAATAATATTTATGATTTACCTTTGGAATATCTGATTGTTTACAGATCAAAATACTTTCTCCTTTTTCCGCCATTCCAGCTCTCCCTGCTCGACCGATCATTTGTTTGTATCTACTAAGATTTATAAATTCATTTCCTACATATGGGCTTCGTAGAATAACCTGAGTATTAATAACGTGAGTATTAATAGATATTATTTGTTAGTTATAATTATAATAAAGTCTCAAAAGTAATTTAATATATAAATGTCATAAATATGAATATTACCCTTCTAGCTGGCAAATTTACTCCCGCAGCTAATGTCGAAGTGCAACATATTACAGAAATAACATTATCTTTAAATGCTTCCTCCAGTAATCGTCTTTCATCGTTAGTTAAACCAGAATGATGATAAGCAACTCCATATTTGATGGTTTCCAATAAAATTGGACATATGTGTTGATCTTCGTCTTTTAAATTACTTAAGAGTTTCAGCTTTTCAGTCTTATTATATTCCATCAAAGATCTGACACAATCAAAATAATTGTAACAACAAATTTTATCAATGAGTTAAAGGGAATCATACCTACAAAGAACTTTAGTCATCAGCAGTGAAACGTTTTCACAATTCTTTCGACTAGCGCAAAATATTAAACAATTTTGCTTCGGAACGACCTCCATAACTAAACCACCTATTTTGTCTGGATCTAATTTAGATGCAGTTTCTGAATACTAGAACATCAAAATACCATACATTATCAAAATATACGTTTTGATTAATATTCAATAGATAAAATTTGGAAATTCTATTGTTAAAAATATTTAAAATACTTACAGATTGAGCAACTCTTTTTTTTAATCTCAGTGTATCATCAATTTCAAGATCGACTTGCCATAATTGATCATTGCACATAACATATTCTTCCAGCTCTACTGGTCGGAAGTTTTTCGTATAGAGATCAGCTTTTAAAAATTCAGCAATCTCGTTTAGATTACCGATTGTTGCACTCATCCCAATAATTTGAATACTTTCTAATGGAAATAAAAATAATTGCATTATCAAAAGTGAAATTATTTTAAAATTAATGTACATTTGAAAGAAAAAAAAAAAAAAAAGAAACTTACTATCTATAAAAATTAGTTTAGTTAAAAATCCTTCTAAAGTTGCTCCTCTGCCACTATTTTCACCCAGTGAATGTAATTCATCAACAACAACAAGTCCAATTTCATCCAACCTATCAGTTTCAATTAAACTATTTAATAATCCTGACGCCTTTTCAATGGTACATATGAAAATCGTATTTTTTCGTCTTCTCTTGATCGGTGGATATTGACCTTTGCTACCAGCATACTCTTCTAATAAAAATCCCAATTGTATGGCAAATGGTGATAGTGTTTGAATCTTCAAAATATATTTTTAAATTAAATCAGTGAAAAACTAATCATGTAATAAAAAAAATTGTTTTACATACCTTCTCTTGTACAATAGCAACATATGGAAGAACAAATATAACATTTTTTTTATGGCATAAAATTTCTTTCAACATCAGAATTTCAGCAACTAGAGTTTTTCCTCCGCTTGTTGGAAGCGCGTAAATTAAATTTTTGCGATTGTCGACAGCTCTTAAGCATTCATCTTGCCAATCTTTAAAATAAATACTCGTTAAAGTTATCATCATCTTTAATTAATAGAAATTTAGTAAAAGCAAGAAAGTAAAATATATAATTAGAAAAAATAAAATAAAAAATAATGGTGATCATTTTCATCATTTCAGTTTGAGTGGTATTGATTTTATTAATGCTACTAATTATTCTATGATGAATATATTTTTTACTATTTGCTTTAGCAATCATACAATAAAAAGAACTTTTAGTTAAAAATAGCTAGCAGACCTTAAAGATAATACTGTTAAAATTGAGAAATAATGTATCCGATTGTTGTACAGAAAAATGTGAATAAGCATGAAGTTATCGGACTCGAAAGAGAAAATTTCCTTAGATAGTTGTAGAGTTGAAAAATCGTAAATCAGAGCTTTCGCATGTACCTATCGAATAAAAAATAAGTAATGAAACTAGTCAAGTAAGCTGGAAGGAGGAAGAAAATAAAAAGTTTGAGAAATTTTAAATCAATAGAGCGACATTGAATTGTGGATACCAAGTTTCTTATTTCAGACTCTCTCAATTTTGTTTTGAGGAAATAAAGAATAAAAGATTTTTATTATTTAAAGCTTAAATAATGATTAGATTTGAATTTTTCAACTTTAATGACTGTAATTCGATGTTTATAATTGACTTACCATATAAATTAGTTATATTTTTGGTTTGTTTGATTAATAATTCAACATTTTTTGAGAGTCCATAAAAAGATGTATTTTCATTGTTATCATTTTGGCTAGATTTTGCTTCTTCAAGTTCTTGATTTTTGTCATCAAATAATGAAAATTCCAAATTTTGTACCACCAACTCATCATTCTCCATTATTTCTATTTGATTTAGCTTATTTTGATCAAAGGTTGTCCCTTCATCGCTATCACATTTCATTTTATTTATTGATATTGACCGTGTGAAATTTCCAATACTGTTATTAAATTTAGAATCAAAAGATTTTGATTGAGAAATAATCGTATTATCAATCCAAGATGTTTCATTCCATTGAAAATCTTCTAGCATAATATCATCTATCATGCATGTTTCATTTAAATCATTGACCAAATTTAAATTATTCATGATTATCTGCAAGTATAAAAAATTATTATTTATTTCTGATAATATAAATAAAAGATAAATTACAAATTAGAATATCAATATCATTTGTTCTCAAATAATAACAACAGAAATCCTACCAAAAGCAGATTGAAAAGTAATAATATTACACGAATTTTACTTACTGACACACTTTAATAGTGATATAATATTAAAAACATAGATTGGACGGTTTTTATTGTGTAAATTTTATGATTCTCAATTTATGAAATAAATTGCAATTCAATTTTGAAAAGATCATCAGTTAATAATTACAATCACCTGAAACAAATTCTTATTTTTATCTGCCATGTGTTAACTTTTGGAGGGAAAATTATTTATGTAAAAAGCTAAACTTGATACTTTCCAAGTTTATTAGTCATTATAGTCATTATTGTCAGCAGCGCTTAAATAAACCTAGTAATTTACCAATAAAAAAGTGAAGTAAGTAAACGCTCAAGTCCATACTTGTAATCTTTAAAGTTAGAGGTCTCTAGTTTCACAGTTGGTAACCGTAAATGTTATCATTATTGTTACTTATAATAATCATAATAAAATAAAATTCGTTAAATTCAAAATTATTATCAAGACAGCGGTGAGTTGCATCAGTGTAACCATAAATATCATATTTCTGCTAGTTCAAGTTAGAAAAACATTTTTTAAAACTTATATATAATCGTTAAACTTTATTAATATTGTCGGATATTGCAAAACAAACACGATAAGTAAATTTATAGTAATTAGACATTGCAGTTTATTTACTTTTGGTTTTGAGGTATACAATTTGTGATTTTTAATCATTTTAATTTTTTTTACTTTAACTCGGAGCATGTGTAATATTGAAAATAGAAGGCATTCAGTCTGTTTTAATGAAAACCTGTTATTATTTTTATTAAGTTTAAAATAATTTTTTTTTATGTGCAATTTATAGAAAAAAAATTTTCTGATGTCTACTGTTTTATGATACTAAAATTGACACATCTGATAATTCTTTTAACTAATAAATTATAGCAAGAAAAATTTAATCTTTAGAAGCTCTAAATCATTATAAATAGGATTTTGTAAAAATAATTTTCTATACTTAGTTTACATTTCAAGAAAAATCAAAAAATTATCAAGTATCTGCTCATATCAGTGTCATGCTGTTTTCAGTATTAGCACGAAGTTCTACGAAATTTTGCAGCAATTTTTTTACAATACGAATTCTTAATTATATTTTTTTATTTACAGCAATGGATACTAATTTAAATCACAAAAATTTAATCCAAGGTTCAACTAGTAAGCAATTCAAATCCAATCAAAAAAAAGAAAATGTATATAGGAATGAGGAAAAGTTGGAAAACAATTTTGGGTATAAAAATTCTAAAACTACAGATGGAATAATTCATTTCGAGGCATTAGATAAAAAGAACGCTGATGCTCAAAATTTAGTCCCTCGGGAACCAAGTTCTGAATCTAAATCTCTTAAGGAAATTGATAATACAAATAATAATGATAAATTACGGCCATCAAATAAGCAATCCAATCAAACAAAAAAATGGACATTAACTGACTTTGAAATTGGTAAACCTTTGGGAAAAGGTAAATTTGGAAACGTATATTTAGCTAGAGAGAAACGAACAAAATTTATAATTGCCATGAAGGTGCTCTTTATAAATCAAATAGAAGAAGGAAAAATAGAACATCAAGTACGTAGAGAAATTGAAATCCAAACTCATTTACGGTAAACAATTATTATATTAAATTTATTATTATAATTGGTAGCAGTTAGTAAAAATTAAAATTAAATAAAATTTTTTATTTTACAGACATCCCAACATTTTACGTATGTACGGTTACTTTTATGATGACAGAAGAGTATATTTTATTTTAGAGTTTGCACCAAATGGTGAATTGTATAAAGCTCTAAAAGCAGCACCCAATGGACGATTCGATGATAAAAGGTAATTTATGGCGACAAAAAGTATTGTTTAAGTTTATATTATATTAATTTTACGTAATAATTTTTTTAGAACCGCGCCTTACATACGTCAATTAGCAGACGCTATGAAATACTGTCACAGTAAAAAAGTAATTCACCGTGACATCAAACCTGAAAATTTGCTATTAGGAAGAGACGGGGAACTAAAAATAGCTGATTTTGGATGGTCTGTACACGCACCTTCTTCTCGAAGAGAAACTCTATGTGGTACACTTGATTACTTACCACCAGAAATGGTTCTTGGTAAATCACATGACCATACTGTTGATTTGTGGGGAGCTGGAGTATTATGCTATGAGCTGTTGACTGGCAATCCACCTTTTATGGCTAAAACTTACGAGGGAACTCGTTCTAAAATAGTAAATGCACAATGCACATTCCCAAATTACGTCAGTGAAGGTGCTCGTGATTTGATTTCAAAGGTAATATTACAATTATATTTAATTTAAGACTTAAGACACCTTTATTAAATTTATATATTTTTTTCTTCAGTTAATTGTTGTCAAACCTGAACAGCGATTGCCCTGGGACGGTGTGCTTGCTCATCCTTGGATTTTACAACATTAATTTTTAATGTCGGTGTCTATAATTCTTAGCAAATAATTTTTCATAAGTTAAAATAATAAAATCATGAATTGTTTTTTGAATATTCAGATAGTGAAAATCACACAATATAATCATTTTAGTTCATGTTTTATAAATCAATAATTCTTAAATAAAACTTTCTTAATTTTTTGATTAATTGTGTGACTTAATTCATTTCATGAAATCACAATACATTTATAAAGAGAAATCCACTAACAATATTTCTTCGATTAAAGCAAATAATTTATATTTGATGATCTAGCAACTATCTAGTATTTAAATTGCTTGGTCAGTTATATATTTTTGGAGTGGAAATAACAATAATTATTTAAGTTTCTTGTCTCGGTTTTATTTGATCAAATACAATCAAAACAAATAATAAACAATGATATATCACAGTATCTTACATAAAGGTTTAATGCGGTCTACAAATCTATAATAACGTAAAATTTAATCATTTTTTCTAATAACTTTTGAAAATGATTTTTTTATCGCTGTAATCGTTATTTTTATTTTCATAGAAGATGCATTTTTTTTGTCAATAAATATTTGTTTGTAAATACGTTCTATTTACAGAGTTCAGATGACAGTTTTTCAAATTAAAATTTGGCTTATTAAAATAAAACAAATCTTATATTTATTGATAAATATTAATAACAAAGCAACATAAATATATATATATATATATATATATATATATATATATATATATATATATATATATATATATATATATATATATACGTTTGCTATTTAAAATAGTTTACTAAAAAATTCTAATAATTCAATTTTGCTGTTTGTCTGTTAATATAGAAAATTTTTGTAAAAATATTTTTATTTAAACCAGAATAATAATATTTTTACGTGATAATAATTAAATATGGTATTTCTAATATCTGAAATTTAATAATACTCTAAAACCAAAAGTTATAATAATTTTATGATTTTTCATTAACTTCTTCGATTAAATTAAAAAATCTTAAAAATACATTTTGGATAATAAATGACACAAAATATGGAAAAAAAAACCACACAATTTTTTTCTGTAAATTATATTTTCATACAGTACAACTTGTATGGATAATTTTACAATTTCAGACAAATGTAAATTACCGAACAGAAACTTATCAGATTTTTATCTCGAGTAGAAACTCAATTATAACTGAATGTTAACAATGTTTTGTTGCGAATTACTTAGAATATTAAATTTAGAGGCGGTCAAACTGACATTTGTCTGAAATCAATTTTATTCATCCTTTCGCACACAATACCCTATCGATCAATCTCGATGATGAAACAATTAATATAGTTTTAAGATTTCAAGTGAATGCAAAAACATTTTTAAAATAAGTAAAAATTTTGATCTGCTTTAAATGTCACTTATGCTTGAATATTATTAGTCAACATATAGAAGTTATTATTTTATCATTTTTTAATCATGTTATCATATTTATGCATTATGGCAAAATGATTAATTCAATTACTATAGCAGTTACATCGATTGTTTATATTTTATCATACCCACAGTTATTTTTATTTTATAGATGTTTTATATGGTTTTACTACATAGTATTTATTTATTTATTTTTTATATACAATACAAAGTGTTTTATTTTACAACAAAAAATAAATATTTTTTTTTTTTTAATATAAGCTAATTATTATTTTTAGCAGGCTTTCAAATAAAGAAATTTTATATTTTTCAATATAAAAATGTTCTTGATACTAATTTCATATTGCGTTTCAAACACCAAGTTATTTTATTAATTTTAAGGAGCATACTCAAGTTTTTAAAATAACAATATTGAACACAAAAAATAACTTTTTTTTTTTTGTTTTTTTAATGAATATGAAAAGAATAAATAAAAATAATTAACTGAACAAACAAAATTTACTTTATATTTTTTAGATATTTGAAATAAAAATAATAAATAGTTTCAATATAATTAGTTTAGTTATAAAATTATTTAAATATTAACATTAATTATTTAATATTATTTTAGGCTCAAGCATACAGTAATTATAGTTTCTAAATATTTAAGAACTCGAAAAAAAGAAATACATTTTTTTTTCTTAAATATGATTAGCTTTCATTCTGTTGAATAAACTTTCGTGAAATTTTTTTAATTTGGCATTTTTTTTTTATCACCCAAATAAATTTTTTACTTTATATAATACAGTTTTAATCGCATTCTTTTAATAGAGAAAAAAAATGAAAAAAAGAAAAAAAAAATAGATAACATAAGTTAACGAAAAAAATAAACACTTTTTTTTATCTTTCATAAAATTAAATTAGTAATGATTATTTATTATTAATACTAAATACACGAATATCACATTCATCCTCGCATATTTCGTTTTCATTTAACAATAAACAAAACATCTCTTTCTTAAACTTTCGCATACAATGATTAATTTTTTTTTTTTTGTTTTTTTTATTTATTTCAAAAGATAAATTATTTCACTGTGTAAAATATTTTTATTTATATTATTCGTATTTTTAAATTGCTGCTTGAATAAGAGTATAGTTTTTTTATTATGTTGATTTTTATAGATTAATTAAGTATCAAGAAATTATATTAATATCGAAATTAATTTCAATAGTGGGGCACTTGATAAACCAATTCCATTATTATCTTAATTTCCATTTAAAGCTTGATATTACATGAAATGAGTATAATTGGATTATTTCATAGGTTTGTTAGTTATAATTTAAATAACTCAATTATCATTTGAAACACATTATTAATAATTTTTGAAAATTAAATTGTTGAATAACATAATGATATATTATATTTTTTTACAGTAATTACATTATCTAATGTATCCATGTAAATTTAGATTATATATGTTCAAGCAACAATTTTTCAATTAAAAAAAGCTAGTTTATAACTTTTAGATAGATAAACATTAAGCTGTTTTTATAATTTACTTTAATAACTAGATTCAAAGAGGTTTTCAAATTGATTTTTAAAAAATCTTTTTGTTTTTCTTCAATATTTAAATTGTTAATCATTTATTAGTGAACAAGTCTGTGCGATAAAAATGGGAAATCATTTATTTTTACATTGATATATTTTTTTGTGTGTATACATACATAAATATGTATTAGGGCGACACATTGTACATAGATCGATATTTTTTCCCAAGTTTAAACTTGCAATTTTGTGGTAGACGTTAAAAATTTAGCCAGTCAAAAAGTATACAGCTGAATTGAAAATCGCCTGCGTTATCCATTCCGTTGCTGCTATTTAACTGCTAGTTTCAGTCTCAAATAATGCCAAAAATTTAATAGGTCAATTTTTAAATAATTTTTAGCAACCTAAAATTCGCGTAAATGTCTCAAGTTCGATCAAATATTTTTTTAACGTATTCTACAAGATATAAAGTTAAAACTTTATTAAAAATATATCGATCTAAAATGCATAAATCTAATGTATATTTATTTATTTATACATTAATTTGTAGATTAAACTACAGCCGGATAAGTATGACGAAAATATCATCAAAGGATATTTTATTCAAAATGAAAAAAATGAGGTTTTGTTAAAATATTATGATTCTAATAATTTCAAATCTCAATAACAATAAATTTTCAAACAAAAAAAAATAAATAGTGAAAAAATAAAAAAAAAACATCGCCCATTTGAGGCATGCAATTAATACATTATATATTACTATATATGATTAGGGTGATATTTGAATGTAAATTTAACATACGGAAATCGTAAAGAAATGGGGACTAGCTAATACAAAAGTTTTTTCATTATTTACCTTGTGGTTTGAAAATCAATTGCATTAGAATGAAATATAGGAACTGAATATCACTTACTCAATAAGATGCTATAAATAAAATATCCTTATGAAGCTTTTTTCCAGTTATTTAGCTACAGCTTCTTTTTTTTAACATATATTAGTTTTTATCAATGAAATTTTTTACTTGATGCCGCAGCTGG
>NC_058161.1:16752742-16763306 GCF_020080835.1 Cotesia glomerata
GTGTGTGTGTGTGTGTGTGTGTGTGTGTGTGTGTGTGTGTGTGTGTGTGTGTGGTGTGTGTGTGTGTATGTGTAAACCTCTCGTTACTTTTGAACGGCTTGACCGATTTCATCGCGGTTGGTGTCATTCGAAAGAGCTTCGAAATTGCAAAAAAAGTGACAAAAAAAGTTGTTTTTTTTTCATTTTTTTTGAATATCTCTGAATTGGCTGAACCGATTAACTTCAAAAACTAATCAGCTCTTAACCTTGAAATCCCGCATTGATCGCCACATAGAGCGTCCGAATCGGTTGATGCGTTCGTGAGATATCGTTGTCGAAAAAAATCGAAAAAAGTGTTTTTTTGTAATAACTCCGAAATTTTTCATCAGATCAATTTTTTTGTTCATAATCATTTATAGAGCTCAAAAAACCACATCGATCGCCGCCTACCGCGTGAAAATCGGTTGATTTATTAAAAAGTTACAGCAGTTTGGAAATTAGAAAAATCGTATTTCATCGAATTTTGATAAGACTTTTGAGCTCGAAGAGCTCAAAAGCATAGCAAAGCTATCTCTTTGAGCTGGGAGAGCTCAAAATAACACATGAATTGTATTTTTGAGCTCGAAGAGCTCGAAAACGTCATAAGCGAAATTTTAAGCGTCTAGGTATGGAATTAGCGGGAAGTTGCAGGGATGGCCTTCAGGGTCAACCGTTTTTCTAATTTTTTTTTAATGTTATTAATTTTTTTTTCTTTATTCAACAGGCCAAAATGTATAATAAGTATTACATGAAAAGCCCAACTTTTCTATGTGTCTGATTATGTATCTTGGCTTTAAACACGAGATGCCGGCACAAAGTGGTCATTTCATGAAATACCTAGGCTGATAATGCAATTTAAATATTTTTCACTAAACGCCGACGCTTCTGGAAGTGCCTAGGTATTTCATGAAATGACGGATTTTGCGAAAAGACTACGACAGATACACTGTTTTCAAATAATATTTCAATTGGTAGATTTTGAGTATTAAAACATTCGAATTCAAATTAGCAGCCTCTTAATACATTTAATACCCTATTTACACTACATTGGCACTCAAAGTCAATGCATTACTTTTTCTTCAATATTGCATGCCTCATAGCGCGAAGCGCGTGAGGTTGCGCTTTGTACTCGACTCATCACGTATATTTATTAAAATAGTTTATAAGTATTTATTAATAGTTAACAAATACAGTTATATCTGGCCGGACATAATAAAATATTTTTATGTCTGATACATGTATTTTTCAATCCAGATATAGTTATATATGTTTAGATCTGATCAGATATGGCTAGGTCTGATCATGTTTGATGTATTGTTCAACTCAGATATAGTTATATCTGTTTAGATCTGATTATGTCTCAAATCCCATATCTGATCAGATATAAATAGATCTGACCAGATATAATTATATCTATTCAGATCTAAACCTTTTTTCCCGGGCAAGGTCAAGCAATTTTGTGATCTTTATATGCCTCTATCACACCATATTACACTTATACAATAATATAAGTAGATGTACACCAAGAAAACACTTAAATTAAACCATCTTTTACTTTCTAAAATCATTTCATGTAGCTATTTTGAAAAAAAAAAAAGAAACGTTTTGAAAAAAATTTTACTTGGTTGTCCTAATGTCACCCCATTTTGGATGTACCAACGATTACTCCCGAACAAATTGATATTTCAAGACTGGACCTTTTTTATTAGTTCAAGAATTCTATGAACTAAGTCCGTATTTTATACCAGTAGCCTAGTTTACGTATTTTTTTTTTTAATTGAATTTTTATTAAAATTCACTACGATACAACCGTACAAAGACAAACGAACTTTTCTTATTTGTCACGTGAAAACTATGGCGCCACTTGATCAAGCTAGATTTTTTCAAACTGCGTACATATATGACAAGAAAAAAGGGCGCTGATATTTAAAAAAAAAATACCAAATACTCTGTAAGAAATTGCTTAATTATAATTTTTTTTTTTTTAATCAATACACAATTTATTTTTTTGTTAAAAAATGAATAAGCGTTATGAGGCGTGCACTTATGGATTTTCCAAACTTTCTCTAGATCTATTCACGCAATTTTAACGAAACTCAGTTATGTTTTCACCAGTGAAATCTGGTACTTATTGCCCAACTCAAATTCTAATTTTTCAAATTATTTACCGTTCTATTTCAATGTTTATCCTACCATTACTCTTAAACAAGAACTTTTTTAAGATAAATCGATGTCTAGAGAAATAATAACCAAGAGTAAGTAAAAAGAAAGAAAGTAATAATAATAAAGATGTTAAATTTTTTACCGAGTCCAGGATTTCTGTAGGCCAGAGCTTGAGCGACATTAGGGAGGACTTTTTGGGCTAATAATGGGTTCCCAATGCTTGAGCTGAATGATTGATGCGAGCTGGGGCCATTGAATGAATAGGACGTCTGGGTTAATCCGGGCCGGATAAAATCGAAACTTGCATGTTGTCCAGCGCCTCCTAATATATTCGACGGCCTTATTCCAGATCCTGGATTAATACTTACGGAAACAACTGAAGATATTGATGATGCTATTATCAGACAAATTCCAATATTTGTGTTCTGTAATGCACAATATATTTAGTTTATCGGTTGTCGCCATTTTGTCGGTAATTGTTACCATTTTGTTTCAGTCACTGATTAGCTTTATTATCTGATGAATTATTACAAACTGTTGACACACACGGTACAATATATATATTTATACTTTTTTTATACGTGAAACTGTAAGTGGATCTTAATCCGATTTATACGACTGATATATGATGTCTGATGACGAAAATCAAACTGGCAATCAAGTGAGATTGAATTCCGAGCAAGTTATATTTATATACAAAGGAAGCATTCACTTGCTAAAGAAACGTGAGATGTATAAATATGTGAATTATTATTCCCCGTACTTTCCCTCTATATATACGGCGGACGGAAAGACGGAAGGAGGAAAGAAAATAATCATAAATCTATGATAGGTGGATGAGGTAAAATGGGCTTTGCTTTTAAGGAAGAATTAGAAAACAAAAGTGAAATTTTGTTTTATTTGTGAGTAATCATGAAATCTTACTTTTTTTTATACTTACGTGACTTTTTGAAGAATAATGTATTTTAAGGCAAGAATTTTGCGTCAAAATTTTTATTCAGAACGCAGCTATTGCGAAAAATGACTGCATTGACTCTCAAAATCAACGTAATTTTTCTAATTGATATCGTTATTATTAACAAAGATTAAAGCTATAACAATTTTACTTAAAGGTACGGTTGTACCGGTCATGAAGTTTTTTAATTGCATTGAAACTCAAAACCAATGCAATTTATATAATTGGAATGTCAATCACTAATTGAGATTAAAATTGTTCAATTGTAACATTAAAATTTTATTCAGAGGTGTGGTTGTACGGAGAATGACGCTTTTCGACGGCATTGACACTCAAAACCAATGTAATTTTTCTAATTGGTATCACAATTACTAATCAGGATTAGAATTATTGAAATATAGCATTGAAATTTAGATTAAAAGGGCCGTAATTGCGGAAAATAACATTGCTAGGTTACATTGATACTCAAAATCTATGCAATTTCGTTAATCGAAATCTTAAGATTAGAATTGTTAAAATGTAGCAATATATGTTGAATAAGAGGTGCTGTTATAAGGAAAATTACGTTTTAGACTGCATTGACACTCAAATTCAATGCAATTTTGCTAATCGATATCACAATCACTAATTAGGATTAGAATTGTTCAAATGTAGCAATAAACGTTGAATAAGAGATGCTATTATAAGGGAAATCACGTTTTAGACTGCATTGATGCTCAAAATCAATGCAATTAATTCAGTCAAAATCTCAGTATGAGACGCGTGAAAATCGGTTCATTCATTCAAAAGTTATTGCGGTTTAAAAATTAAAAAAATAGTGTTTTATTAAACTTCTATCAGATTATTGAGCTCGGAGAGCTCAAAATTACACGGAAATTATATTTTTGTGCTTGAAGAGCTCAAAAACGTAATAAGTGCAATTTTGAGCGCTTAATTACAAAAGTAGCGGGAAGTTGCAGGGATGGCCTTCCAGGTCAACCGTTTTCCTAATTTTTTTTCATTCAATATGTATAGTTGCACGCTAAAATAAAATAAAATCAAATATAAAAATTAATTGTATCAAGTATTTATGATAATTTGAATTAAGAAAAAATTACTTCCACCAAGAATAGAATTTCTCGAAAAATTTTTATTTCGGCCAACACAACTTCGGTCTTCCTTCAGGCACCCGAAAATTTTCTTGAGCAAAGAACTTTGTTATCCAGTTACACTGTAAAAAATCCGGAGTGAATTTCACTCCCATCACTCGGAGTTCCGGAGTGAAGTAATTAATCACTCCGCGTAGGGAGTGAATCATGAGTTTTTATTTGCGGAGTGATTTCGAATTTCATTCCGAAAAACATCCGCGTTCGGAGTTTTTAAAATAAATAAAATAAGGATGAATTTTCGTTCTACAAAAAAAATCTCAAAATTAATCTTTATATATATATATATATATTTCTTTTGTGCGTGTGTTTGTCACTGAACTCCTCCTAAACGGCTGGAACGATTTTAATGAAATTTTTTCTGTGTCTTCCGGTGGATTCCAGAAGGGTTTAGATTCACAATTCAGTCCACGGGAAAATGTTTATTTAATAGATTTTTTATTTATAAATTGTTGTTGACCTTGGCTACCCACATGCACTTTTCATATGTTTTATAAATATCATATATATAAGATATATGAAAAAATTCATGTGGGTACTCAAATGAAAGGTCTCGATGAGTATAAAATCATAATGGACTTATATTTATGAAAATGTTAATAACGAATGATAATGTATTTTGTTAACTAATGATGTTTTTAACGATATAAGCTCATTCTGATGTTACACTCATCAAGAGCTTTCATTTGAGTACCCACTCGCATTTTTGATATATTTTTCATATATACATATATATGATATATATAAATATATAAAATATATGAAAAATTGATGTGGGTACTCAAATGAAAGGTCTTGATGAGTGTAACATCGGGATGAGCTTATATCTTTAAAAATATCATTAGTTGACAAGATACAATGTCATTTCTTAATTATTGAAGTTTTTAAAGATATAAGCTCATCCCGATGTTGCAATTATCGAGATTTTCTGAAGATTTCATTCTTAACATTTTTTATATTATATATATATATGGTATTTGTGAAATATATAAATATATAAAATATATCAAAAATGCATGTGGGTACTCAAATGAAAGCTCTTGATGAGTATAAAATCAGAATGGGCTTATATTTACGAAAATGTTAATTATTGAAGAATGCCCATTGCATATTGTTAACTAATGATATTTTAACTATACAATCTATATATATATATATATACATATTTTTTTTATTAACTATTTGAGATATTGAATATAAAAAAAAATTTCAAATTTTATTGTTGAGACATTTGACAATTTTTAATTATAATTAATTTATAAAAAAAAAAATTAAATAATAACATTATAATAATAATTAAAATGAAATATTTTTAAAAATAATAAATTAAATTTTTAATAATTAAATATAAAAAGGGTTTATAAAAATATTTTCTTTACAAAAATTTATTTATTTCTAAATTAATTTATTTTGGGATTGAATGCGGAGTGAATTTCATTATTAATAAAAATTAACTCCTTCTCGGAGTAAATATCACTCCCGCTGGGAGTGAATCAATTAAAAATCATTCACTTTTCATTCACTCCACGTTCACTCCGCAAATTTTTTACAGTGTAAAAAACTTTTCTTTTTGTGTAATCTGCCGTCTTATATCTATCTACCATCTTAAATTTCAAATTTTTAATTTTTTTTTTAGTATTTTTATAAAAATATTCTCCGATCTTATTCACCAAGCTTCAAAGTAGATTATCTTAATTCTCAACACAAATGAAATAAACTCACCCCAATTTTTTTGTTTCCCGAATAACACAATTTCCCGTAATTATTCAAGCATCCCGTCAATCCAACTCAACTTTTTCCCAGAGCTTAAATTAGTTTGACTGAATAAATACAATCTGCATCACTATTCCCCTCACGCAGATCGATTTTTTCCTTCAAATATTACCAGGCTTTTTTTTAAAATCAAAAAAAAATCAAGCGCATGTGAAACTCAGTTATGAAGCTTAAATCAAATCCGAATTTTCCTTTCAGTTTTACAGACTTTCTGCATTCAGATTTAATTTACTAGCAATAATTATAACTTCAACAGAAATATATAAAAATACTTTTTTTTTTTTTTTTTTTTTTTTTTTTAGTTCTCATCCACGATCCCGAAAGTTTTAAATTAGCAAAACTCTATAACATTGTATTGAGATAAAACTAATTCGATTTTTGTTAGATACCGAAGGTAAAAGTTCGTCTTAGTTCTCCGAAGAATTCGGAATTATTCTTCTTAACAAAGACTTGTCTTACCGAATAGTAAAGTAAGTTGATAAGTGTTCGATGACAGCGGATTACGAATTCCAGTCAGTTGAGGGATTAAATTTCAGGACAAACTGAAATCCACTTGGAAAAAATTTTCCTTACTATTGTTATAAGTTAAAGGCTCCAAATACTTACCAGTTGAGATAAAATGAACATAAATACATTATTTGTAAATTTATTGTAAGAGTTTATGAGCTGAAATGAGTGTTTTCCTTTTTTTTATAGTTTTAACTTACAAACTATAATAGTTTTGCTTATAAAATACATAATAATAAACATTTTATTGTGTTAATTAACGTTACAGCCTATTGCTCCGAATATTGAACATTACGCACTAAATATTGACCGCCTATGTTCCTAATACTGACCAGTAGTATTATGCTTACTAGACTTATAAATAAATTTTATTTTTAGTCTATAATAGTTTCGACATTAGGTAATCTATTCACTGACATGATAATAATTGAAGTATTGTTGTTAGTTGTTCTGTATTCTGATACAATATTATCTTCAGTACTTATATTTAAATCAATGGCCGAAGCCATACTAATATTAGGTACACTAGATAATTTACAACACCAATTGTTGACCAGAGTATTATTTCAATTATTAACATGATTTTTCTAACAAAAATTAATGATAATTTAAAGCCAAGATTTTTGCCTTTTCCAAATGAATGGTTTATATATATTTTGATATTACGGCGAAAATATTGATCTCAGGAAAAAATTTTGGGAACAAAAGTTGTAGAAAGTTTCTCATGATTGTTTCATACTACCAATATTTTCACTGTAATTTCAAAAAAGTTTGGAAAATCCAAAAGTGCACGACTCATAATACTCATTTAATTATGAATATTAATAAAATAAAGAATGTGAAAAAAATATATAAAACAGCTAAAATAGCATGATAATGCGCAAGCGCCTCTAGTGAGATAAATGTACACAATATAATAAAGATATACGGTCTTCTGGTTTTTATTTTATTTTATTAATTGATTATAAACGACACCGAATTACCTAGTCATTCGCATTCGGTGACTTACAATTCTTTCAAACAATTAAAAAAAAAAAATTAGTAAAACGGTTCACCCTGAAGGCCATCCCTGCAACTTCCCGCTAATTCCATACCTGGGCGCTTAAAATTGTACTTATGACGTTTTTGAGATTCTTGAGCTCAAAATATAATTAATGTGATATTTTGAGCTCGCTGAGCTCAAAGAGATAGTATTTCTATGCATTTGAGCTCTTCGAGCTCAAAAGTCTGATATAAGTTTCATAGAACACTACTTTTGGAACTTTCAAACCGCAATAACTTTTGAATGGATCAACCGATTTTCACGCGGTTGGCGGAATTCGACGCAGTTTTATCAGCCTCATGAAAAATTTTTAGGTTTTAATTGAGCGAACCAAAAATTTCGGAGTAATTTCGGAAAAAAACTTTTTTCGGTTTTCTTTCGTTCACGATATCTCTCGAACGAATTAACCGATTTCGACCAGCTTGGTGGCGATCGACGTGGTTTCTTATTGTCTAGAGCTGAATAGTTTTTGGAATCGATCGGTAGAGCCGTTTAAAAGTTATCCAAAAAAAACCCCATTTGAAAAAATTTTTTTTCTTAGTTTTTTTAAGATTTCTCAAAATCTACTAATCCGAATCGGTCCAAATTATACTCAAAATCTAAGTTTGGCCAAGCCCTTTCAAATGGCACCATCCGCGATAAAATCGGATGAGCCGTTCAAAAGTTATAAGCGGTTCACATACTTTCAGACACACACACACACACACACATACATACAGACACCGTGACAAGCTTCCTATGACCTTCAAACGTCGAGATCTGATGAAAACTCGATTTTTTCAAAACGGGTCGAAAACAACAACTTCCCGATTTTTGAAAATCTTCGATTTTCTTAGCGGGAAGTTAAAAATTTAATTCAATTAATGCATTTTTTCGTAAATTACAGTGTTTTCGGAGTTTCATACATAACGGACAGGAAAATTTTTTGACCTATTTTGATGTTTTTTTCCGTCAATCAATTTTTGAAAAATGTCAAATTAATCTCTATTAAATCATCTTGACGATAGTATGCAAAATATCTTGATTCCGTGAATTAATCCCGGGAAAAATGATATAGATCTGATCAGATATAATTATATCTGATTTGATCTAATTATATCTGACCAGATATAGGATTTGAGACATAATCAGATCTAGTTATATCTGATCAGATCTAAACAGATATAACCATATTTGAGTTAAAAAATGCATCAGCCATGATCAGATCTAGTCATATCTGAACAGATCTAAACAGATATAACTATATCTGAGTTGAAAAATACATCGAACATGATTAGATCTAGTCATATCTGATCAGATCTAGTCATATCTAAACAGATATAACTATATCTGGGTTGAAAAATACATCAGACATAAAAAGATTTTATTATATCTGGCCAGATATAACTATATATTTGTTAACTATTAAGAAATACTTATAAACTATTTTAATAAATATACTTTCCTTCCTAATAAATATTTATTGAATGTTAAGAAATGTTTATTAAAATTTAATAAATTAAATAATTGTCTTCGAATAAATTAATTTGTTAATAGTTAATAAATCTTTCTATCAGCGTACAATGATAATTAATAATTTGCAAATTTGATAAAATATTTTGTTCATTAATATGTGCCGAAATAAGGCGAAAAAAATTTTTCGATCGTAAAGCACTCTTTGATGCTTCGCATCATGAGTCATGCAATTAAGATTCATGATGAATAATTCTAATTTTTGCTAATTATGAAATCTTAATTTTGAATTACGGCTTTCTGATTGGTCCAAAGAGAAAATTATAAGAAATATTTTTTGTACAAAATTAAATTTCGAACAATTTTTATTTAAAAAAATTTTTTTGACACCAATATATTCGCCGTTAATTAATTATTAATTGTTATTCTGAAATTAAGGTTAAAGTCCGTATATGGTGATAATTAATCTTCGATATTGAATTGTTTTGACAAATACTTATTCATTGATTATAAAGTATTTAATTTTTTATAAATTTATGATAAATGTACTTACCAAATACGGCGAGATTAAGTTCTAATGACTAATTTTCACAATTTTCTGAAACTTGTACACAAATTTATTATTTTTAACTTCCCGCTAAGAAAATCGAAGATTTTCAAAAATCGGGAAGTTATTGTTTTCACCCCATTTTACGAAAATCAAGTTTTCATCGAATCTCGACGTTTCGAGGTCCTAGGAAGCTTCCCTGACTATTCCCGCGATGGTGTTTGTGTATGTGTGTGTGTGTGTGTGTGTGTGTGTGTGTGTGTGTGTGTGTGTGTGTGTGTGTGTGGGTGGTGGGGGGGGTGGGTGTGTGTGTGTGTGTGTGTGTGGGTGTGTGTGTGTGTGGATATGTACCTTCATGCGAACTTTTTGAACGGTTGACCGATTTAATCGCGGTTGCTTATTCTGAAAGGGCTTGACTTGAACTTCTAGATTATGAATATACTTTGCAACGATTTCGACCGGTAGATTTTGAGAAATCGCAAAAAAAGTAAAAAAATTTTTCAATCGTGGTATTTTGGACAATCTCTTTAAACGACTCTACCGATCAATTCCAAAAACTAATCAGCTCTTAACATCCAAAAACTACGTCGATCGCCGCCAGTCCGGTCAAAATCAGTTGATTCGTTCGTGAGTTATCGTTGACGAAAGAATACCGAAAAAAGTGTTTTTTCGGAATTACTCCGAAATTTTTCGTTCTATCAATTTAAACTTGAAAATTCCTTCATAGCTTAAAACTGCGTTCGAATGCGCACCAACTGCGTGAAAATCTGCTGGCTCATTCATTTAAAAGTGATTGGCGATTTGAAAATTCAAAAAATAGTGTTTTTATCAAACTTCTATCAAACTTTTGTGCTCGAAAGTTCCAAAAGCATTATCCATGAGCTAAAATAACACACAATCCAGTATTTATTGGCGGAAAGTTGCAGGAATTTCAGTGGCCTGAACTGAACGAAGCACACTGA